>NC_056735.1:774436799-774699299 GCF_019279795.1 Protopterus annectens
TTCACTGGTACATTTTCTGTAATTTGAGATGTATTTGTAAAGTGGCATGCACACTAGATAGGGACAGTTCTGCTACCCCCCCCCCCCATTTCTTACTCTATTGTAGCCTGTAGTACCTAATCTTATCCTTTACTTCTGCAACCAGGCACTCTCCATTCTCTGAATGTATTTCCAGTAAAGCAAAGAAA
Organism: Protopterus annectens; assembly: GCF_019279795.1. Taxonomy (NCBI): domain Eukaryota; kingdom Metazoa; phylum Chordata; order Ceratodontiformes; family Protopteridae; genus Protopterus; species Protopterus annectens. The sequence goes on from NC_056735.1 coordinate 774,436,988, forward strand.
TCTCCCAGTAAACTTAGCTGAAGCTTACTAGTGTACCTTTGAAATCTGACTACTTTAGCACTTACCTGTCGTCTTAGTTAATGTTATTTATTAGTGTTATTAATTAATTAATTCATACGCATATTTATTACATTTTAATATTGATTATTATGTATCTTAATAAAATGTTTATAGTATATCACACACAAATATTAATAAAGTGTATTAGCATGAGTTGATTATTTACACACAATTTTGCACATTAATTCCCTATATTACATTTACATTAAATTCATATATTTTTATATGGTTGAGCAATTGTTACAGTGTTTTATATTTATTTTTTACATTCAATCTTTCAACACTAATTTTTTAACATAATTTTTTAACACAAGTATTCACAAATAATTTATAATGCTATTTTTGATTTTTTAACAACAGAGTTTTTAATGAATTTGTGATTATATTTATGGAATTTTGCAACCGGTAGTAATTTATACAGTATATGAATTGTTTCTAAAATTAAATATTGCATATTTCGTCTATTTAAAACTTTTGCTGTTACAAAGGACATTAATAGTATAAGTATAGATGAGGTAATGTTTAGTGTGGTAGCATATATATTTAATATATTTATTTGATTTTAAGTTTTATTGATTAAATGTATTTGTTGATTTTAAATATTGGCACAGTACAACTTTAAGCAAAATGGAAATGTTTGTGTAGTTTCACGCCAAAAAGGTTATTTAAAATGGCGTATTATCAAAATGAATGAGTTCTGATGAAGCCTACATCTGTTAAGTGAAAGCGCTTAACTCTGGACATATGCACCTTTTTTGTTTCTGGTTGTTTCAATAAACGTCTGGCTGAAGCCGTCTTTTACTGTGTTTCCTCATTCAGTTGCTTGAGAAGATAGCACAGTAATTTTATTTTATCGGTTTGTTTTTTTTTTCCTCGCAACACTTGGATTCTGTATTTCGAGATTATAAAGAGAATCCATATGCATATATATATATATATATATATATATATATATATCTATATATATAAATAGATTAGATAAATATATATATATATATATATATATATATATACACATACATATATATATATATATATATATATATATATATATATATACACACACACATATATATATATATATATATATATATATATATATACACACACACACACATATATATATATATATATATATATATATATATATATACACACACACACACATATATATACATACTCACAGCAAGAGGTTCTCCAGTTGGATTCTCAGCTGTGGTGCCTTCTGCGTAGAGTCTGCTGTGTTTGTATGGGTTTTCTTTGGGTGCTCCTGTTTCCTCCCTCATTTCAGAGTCATGCAATAGGTGAACTGGATACTCTAAAGTGACCACAGCTGTGTGTCCAAGTGAGTAGTATAAAAGAACAACAGTGGCCGGGTTAACCACCTGGTGGTTTGAACCATGGCTCTAGATGATTTGAAGTGACACTCTGACCCATGTACAAAATGGAAAAGGGGTTGTGGACAGACAGATATATGTATAGAAATAAAAACATGATACGTATAGCTCTTTCCTCATACTTCTGCCTAAAGAACTCCTGGATCTGTCTTACTTGTATGCAGTAGTGTCCCACAAGCCCTCTGTAACTATATACACAAAGCATTTAATTTCCTAACAATCCAACAGAATCACTTCTCTGCTCACGTGCTTTCTGCCACTACACAAGCACAGCATTTTTTTTTCAATTTTAAGCTGCTATTAGCTAATCTAATTAACCCAGCTACTGTGGGTGCACAAGCCAGTGCATTTCTTTGTGCCGGTCCCAAGCCCGTTTAAATGGGGAGGGCTGCGTCAGGAAGGGCATCCGGCATAAAACTTCGCCAAATCATTTCATGCAGACACCAGTAAATATTTCCATACTGGATCGGTCGAGGCCTGGGTTAACACTGACCACCACCAGTACTGTTAGCCAATAGGGTGCTGGCAGAATTTGGGCTACTGTTGGCTGAAGGAGGAGAAGAGGCGGAAGGCATGGCCGAAGGCAGGAAGAGAGGAGAAAGGCTAGGACTGTGGTACTGAGGGTCGGAACTTTGAATGTTGGCAGTATGACTGGTATAGGGAGAGAGCTAGCTGATATGATGGACAGAAGGACGGCTGGTATATTGTGTGTGCAAGAGACCAGATGGAAGGGGAGTAAGGTTAGGTGTATCGGAGGTGGGTTCAAATTGACCCTATCTCAGATCCTTGATCGTGCTCTTGAAATGGGAAAACAGATTTTTTTTAACATAAATGTATGTCCTTATCCTATAATTTCACTGGTACATTTTACTCTGTAAATCTGAGGTGTATTTGTAAAGTGGCATGCAGACTAGTTAGGGATGACTCCACTAATATCCACCCCCATCTCTCTCTCTCCCTCTCTGTATTGTAGCCTGTAGTCCCTAGTCTTATCCTTTCTTCTGCAACTCCCAGTAAAACAGCGAAATCTCCAACTAAACTGAGCTGAAGCTTACTAGTATGCATTTGAAATATGGGTACTTTAGCACTGACCTGTGTTTGTTCACTCATCGATTGTCTTCTGTAGTCATATGTTCATTGTTGGTCAGGTTCTTAAGTTGCACGTCAGCTGTGGTACTTCCTAATTAGAGTGAGGCTCACAACCACGGCTCACCCTTCCTACTCAACATCTGTTTGGTAGCTATAAATTGCATGAATTAGTGGGTGCCATTTTTAAATACCTGCATTTAGAACTACTGTGTCCCCTAAGCCTCTCTCCCAGAGTGTTCTCGACACGTAATTTATACTTGCTGTTAGGTAATTTTTGACTGCTGTTTCATAGGTTCTATACCTTGGAAAGCATGCGCTTTAGCATTTTGAACAAACTACCAATTTTAACGGTTTAAGTATTGATGAAAGTCATACCTGTTTTACTGCTGAACAAGCGATAGCAACAAGACATTAAACTGCCATGTCACTTTCGATAAAGTGTGTATCGACAATTGTAATTAAGCAATTCTGAAGTTACAAAAGTGAAAAATACACTAGTGTGCTAAAAATGAGGATAATAACTCCAGCTATGAACTGAATTAACAATATTATATCTGTGAACTATGTAATATTGTTTATGGTTATTCTTAATCTCCCACAGGTGTGCTGATGCAACGAATACTGTAGTATTGATTACTTGGGCATAAATGCAATATTTGCAAAACTCATGGCACAGTCATAATCAGTCTAAGAAGTATTCTAGTGTGCCCATGATAGCCTATTATTAATATGCTATTGGCCTGGTAGTTATTGCCTTAGTGTAGAAAAGCTTAGATAATTGCTATCATTCCATCCTTTGTATGGTTGTTGGTCAATTGTTAATATTACTGCGTTAATCTGAGTCCTTATATATTTACTGCATTTGCTATAATGTTTTTATATTTAGATCTTCTACAATGTATGGTATTGTAATTCTGCGAGTAAGGCATTTTTTTCTGCTAACCATAGGTCTCCCTCTAATACTTTTTTTCATGTCTCTATTCTTTATTAACAGCTACTTATAGCTCTACAACATCTCACTCGTGTGCTTAAGCCTATCTTAGATCCCAGATTGTGCCCTCAAAATGGGAAAAAAGTTGTTTAACATAAATGTATGACCTTACCTTACAATTTCACTGGTACATTTTCTGTAATTTGAGATGTATTTGTAAAGTGGCATGCACAATAGATAGGGACAGTTCTGCTACCCCCCCCCCCCCATTTCTTACTCTATTGTAGCCTGTAGTACCTAGTGTTATCCTTTACTTCTGCAACCAGGCACTCTCCATTCTCTGAATGTATTTCCAGTAAAGCAAAGAAATCTCCCAGTAAACTTAGCTGAAGCTTACTAGTGTACCTTTGAAATACGGCTACTTTAGCACTTACCTGTCTTGCTTGTTCACTCACCGATTGTTTTCTGTTGACGTAGGTTCTTTGGTAGTCAGCTTCTGCCTGCTCCATTTGTGCTCACTACGCTTGGGCTTACTCTGCTCCCCTACCTCACCCCCAATTCTCACCTACCGCCAGTACTTCCAAACTTATCTGCACTAACCACTCCCACTAATTAAAATTAACCAAGCAGAATCACCACAAATTAACCAACATCTAGACACTGCAAAGCCTAATTCCTCTTAATCACTTCAGTTTCTCCCCTACCCTTAATCTAAATAATTTATAACTGGGCACCCAACCATAAAACACTTCATTTATATAATCTACTATTACCCGGTTTTATTCACTCATTAATCCTTCTTCACCTCCATTACCTCACTGAAATTATCCACTATCACAAGCATCTAAAAATGCTGACTACATACAGCAACCTTCATACACTTGACCCTTGCCAATTACGTAACATCTTATCAATGTTACCTGTCAAATACTTTCTCTACTCTTACCAGCTCTTTCCTTCATCCAACCCTCTCAATACCCACTAATATTACAATAGCCCAGACCTCGACAACTCCACTCAAATGGGATATTTTGCATATAGATATGTACAGATAAACCCCACATCCCAAAAAAGCATAAAATATAACTAACTTAATTCTCAAAAACTCAGTTATATCAAATATTAAACACATTTTATAACAAATAAATAAATATCTTATATCACAGATAAAACTCAGTGGTGATATTCACCCAAATCCAAGTCCCAAACCTGATCAGCAATAATCCATCCACCAATCAACCATCACAGCCGTACAGTATAATAAATACATCCCCAAATGGATCAAACCTATTGCCTTTTAATATGAATCTTAGAAGCAAAGTAAATAAAATACATCTGCATGCCAACCTTTCACACTACTCCCCAGATATAGCAGTACTTAACAGAGACATGGCTTAAACCACAAATAAACAGTAATTAAATTATTCCCCCCAGGGTATAACATACATAGACTAGACAGACTAAACAAATGAGGTGGTGGTATAGCCATTAAATATAAGACAAATATCAAACTAGAACTCCTCAAATCTAACATCCCAGACTTTAACAATACTGAAATACTTGTTACAAAACTAGAAAACCCCAACAAACACATAACCGTTATCAGGCTATATATTCCTCCTGGCAATAACGTCACTACAGTACAGGAATTTCTTCATTGGACATCACTAACATTTCACGAGGAAACCATTATAATTGGTGACTTTTACACAGTCTGGTTCTCCTGTAACTTTGAAAATCCATTTAACTTCATAAACTTGTACAGCTTTACCCAAATTATAGAATCAGCTAACAGAATAGACAATACCACCAAGAGGCAGTCCAATTGAGTGGATCTTAACAAATAAACCATCCTATGCACTCCATTTAGGCTGCCTCCCCGATAGCATTAGTAATCATCTCCCCACTTTTCTATTAAGATGTGTTAATCCAACCAGAAACCCTACTTATCGACAAATTTGAAACAAAAAAGCATTCGACCCTCTAACATTTAACTCTATCCTGCACCTCTGCAACTGGTCCCCACTCAAGACTCTACTTGTAGATATTGCTGTTGACTACTTTAATACTAACTTCTTTGACATACTTAATAAATAGCCCCTTGCAAAACTATAAGAGTGAAACCAAACTATGCTTCTTGGCTGTCAAAAGAAAGTAAATAACTGCTCATACAAAGAGATAAAGCTTGGGCCCTTTAGCATAAAAATAAAAGTCAAACCTCCCTAGACAACTATCAACAACTTAGAAATAAAGCTACAACCCAGATAAAATTAGACAAAAAAACTGCTACAGTGAAATTCAACAAAAGCACCATAACAACCCACAAAAATTCTGGTCTACCATAAATAAACTCCTCCAGCCTGGCCAACCATCAGTTCCAACCCCGTCAACCACAATCAAAAACAGCACAGCTACACAATTTAACACATTCTTTACAAAATCCATACAATCTCTCACCAAAAACTACATTAATACTCCCCCTATCACCACACTACCTAAGGAAAATAATGATACTTTCTCCCTTAATCCTATCCCAACCAATACCATAAAAAATACTTACAAAACTTAAACCTTTGACCCTAGCAACAGACAACCTGTCTGCAGAATTCCTTAAAATAGCAGCTGATGCCATTTACTACCTTATCTACACCCTGACTAATTGTTCAGTCAGCAAACAGTACATTCCTGCAATTGAAAAAATATCTTGCATCATCCCACTATTTAAGGGAGAGAAGTCAACTAAGGTCTCAAACTAAAAGCTAAAATACTAGAAAAATGTATCCATGCCCAGCTCATGAACTACCTCTTATCCAATAACCTGGCCAATACACAACATGGCTATCTCCTCCACCATAGTACAACAACTGCCCCCTCCTGAGTTTTACTATTATTAACCAACATAGAAACAAAGGTAAACTAGCATCTTCCATCTTCTTAGACCTGATATCGTCTCCCACCAAAAACTCCTAACTAAACTCTCTACCCTAAAACTCAGTCACTCAACACTTGCATGGTTCCATAACTATCTAACTGGACATCAACAGGCTGTTAAATGGCACAAAGATCGGTCTTCCCTTCTACCAGTTACCATGGGGGTCCCCCAGGGCTCAATTTTTGGTCTTCTTCTTTTCAGTACTTTCACCAATAAAATTAATATTGCTACCGATCTCACCTCCATTGTTCAGTACGCGGACGATTCCACTCTCATCTGCACTGCTCCCCACCCTACAACAACTTGAAGTTACAATGCAACAGCCCTTCTATGCTGTAGAATCCTGACTCTCCAACTCATATCTAATTCTTAATCCAAGAAAAAATAAAATCATGCTCTTTGGCCCCAGTACATCTACAACTTCCTGACCTTCACTAAACATATACTCCTCCAATAATTCCTTACTTGAGATAGTACCGCAAACAAAACTTCTATGAGTACTAACTGATAATAACTTGAAGTTTGACAAACCCTTATCTCAGACCATCAACTCATATAAATCTAGGTTCACTCTACAGAATTAAACCATTCCTCACTAACACAACAAGACAGGCAATTGTCAAAACCCACCTACTTCCTACTCTGCCACATGCCTTCTCTATATTTAATAACCTAAAGAAATCTGATTTAATAAAACTTGAAGCTTGCTATAACAAAGTAGCCAAATTTGCTACAAACTCCCCACACAGATCCCATCACTGCTCTGTCCTTCAACAACTCAGTTGATTAGAACTACCCCACTATCTTACCTATACACAGCTCACCACTGCCCACAGGCTGATACACAAACCAGATAATACACCTGCTCTCCAAAATCTGTTCCTTCTCCACACCAGCATTCATGTCCTCTGGTCCTCATACAAATTGCTATTACAAATCTCTAAATCCAATCATAACACCAGTGACTCTCTCTACTCCAGTTATGTCTCCAAAATTTGGAACAGTATCCCTCAACATATAACTAACTAATAATCTAATCCACATCAAAAAACTACTTAAGACTACCTGAATAACAACTGGTTATGCCCTTGCTCTAGCCCTGGTTAGACCTTTCAATCATATTCATTACTATCACAATCTTATTTTCTACACCTTACAGCCCATCACATGTAATTACATATTCTTTCTCCCCCTCCAACAATCCTTATGTCTCCACTGTCTAAAAAAACAGAATTCTCCCTCTCCTCCTCCGGCTACTTTGCATAACCTCCAGTGTTACATTACTCCCTTCCTCATTTAGCTAACCTTGCTCTACTATAACTATTCAGCCAACAGTATCTCCTTCCCTCTGTTCTTCTCAGTATTCTCAGACTTAACAATCCCCACCTGTCCCTTTCCTCACACCCTCACTTTTTCTCTCTACTTATCTTTTCTGATACCACTTCCCCTACTATGTTTTTCCCTCTCCTCTCTCTCTCATCTTCCACCTGTCTGTACCTATTGACCAATTATTTTTTTTTTTGTATTAGTAGATGTAATTATGACTGTACTGTTTATCAATATGCTATTATGGTTTCTGCCTAATGGCCTTATGCTAATGTGTTTTACAACTGATTCTTTGAACTAGCAGATGTATTTATGACTCTAGCATTCATAAAAGGTTTTATCATCTTTATCCAATGCTAGTACACTAATGTGGTATACTTATGCACGCAATATAATTAATGCTGAATGTTACTGGAGCTTTTCTCCCTGAGCTAGTACACTAATGTGGTATACTTATGCACGCAATATAATTAATGCTGAATGTTACTGGAGCTTTTCTCCCTGAGCCTCCACCGAAAATGGGCATTAACCCAGTCGGACCTTCCTGGTAAACAAATGTTAAATAAATAAATAAATAAATAAATAAAATAACAAAGTTTTGCAATAATGTCAAAGCAAGCTATGCATACTAAAAACTGAATGAGAAGAGAAGATGGAGGCATTCAAATATGTCAACGGTACAGAAAAAAAACGAAGAAACAAAGAGGTTTGGTATAAAAGACTGGACATTTAGAAAAAAGAAATGTATTTCTTTAAAGAAAAGATTATGGACTACTTTAGCAATAAGCCATGGCTGGGTGTGGGAAAAGCTTGGCTTGCCCATGGCATGCTTTGTTCAGTTATTGGGGTCAATAGGATGAAAAACAGATGCCAGCCCTAGGTAAATCAAGCACTACCTATCCCCATCCATGGGTCATTGCTGTAATACAATCACAATGATGATGGGTCATTGCTATTATTACAATTACACCCGTGATGGGTCATTGCTACCATACAATTAAACTGATGATGGGTCACTGGCTACTATCATACAATTACACTGTTTTTGTATGATATAATGCAGTTATAGCGTTCTTCCACTTTACTGCACAAAAAATAGTTCCCAGCACTTATACTTTATTTAGATATTGGTTTTGCCAATACTTTTGCCAGATACAGCTGTCAATTAGAAGAAAACATCCACTAATAACATAATGTGATAAAAGACTGACAAACCAGACTTTACTGCTGCAATCCTCTGTACTATCTTGTCAGTACTTTTTCAGCTTTGTTTGCTATGTAGTCCATTCATCACAGTGAGCTACATGTACTTAGTTATATAATCTATAATGTAAGGCCTTCTGAGCTGCACAGATACTGAAAGCCAAGCAAGCCAGCACATAGCTCTCAACTTCTTTGCTTAAGAATCAGTCACTTAATAGTTTAATAAATAACAGGTTTTTCATCAACGTGGATTTCCTGATCAGTAAGTATGAAGCTCTAAGGTCTAGTACTATTGACCAACTTTAATTCTTAGTGATGTACCTGAAAATCAAAAAAAGTATATGAGGCAAAATTAAAGATATTCCACAAAATTAAATCTCTGTTTGGCATCTACGTTTCTGAAATATAAGCCAATACCAAGGGGCTGTGGCTGACTGTGTTTGTAGATGACTGCAAGCTAGGAGAAGTAATTGAATCCTCAAATGACTTAGCTATCTTACAGGAAGGTTTGTCCCAAAACTGATGCCAAAATCATGGACTGAAACTAAATGTCAAAAATGCATTAATCTATCCTTTGGGAAGTCATTATTATCTACCCCAAAGAACAACTTCTTTCAGCAGTTCCTGTTAGGGGTCACCACAGTGGATCATCTGTTTCTATTTCTTCCTGTCCTCTGCACCTTATCTTAGGCCTTCCTCTTTTCCTGTTACCTGGCAGCTTCATCCTTAGCATCTTTTTCCCAATATACTCTGCATCCCTCCTCAGCACATGTCCAAACCAACACAATCTCATCTCTCTGGCTTTGTCTCCAAACCGCCCAACCTGAGCTGACCCACTAATATACTCTTTCCTAATCCTGTCCATCCTCATCACATCCAGTGCAAACCTTAACATCTTTAACTCTGCCATGTCCATCTCTGACTCCTTCCTTTTTGTCAATGCTACCGTCTCCAACCCATATAACATAGCTGGTCTCACTACCCTCTTGTAGACCTTCCCTTTCACTCTGACTGGTACCAGTCTGTCACAAATCACTCATGACACTTTTCTCCACCCACTCCATCCTGCCTGTAGTCTCTTCTTCACCTCTCTTCCATACTCACCATTACTCTGAGCTGTTGATCCCAAGTATTTAAACTCATCCACCTTCGCCAGCTCTACTCCCTGCATTCTCACCATTTCTCTATCCTCCCTTTCATTCACACACATATATTCTGTCTTAGTCCTGCTGACCTTCATTCCTCTCCTCTCTAAAGCACATCTCCACCTCTCCAGAGTTTCCTCAACCTGGTCCGTACTTTCACTACAGATCACAATATCATCTGCAAAATTCATAGTCCTTGGGGCCTCCTGTCTGATCTCATCTGTCAACCTGTCCATCACCATTGCAAATAAGAAAGGGCTCAGAGCTGATCCTTGATGTAGTCCCACCTCCACCTTAAACTTATCAGTCACTCCCACCGCAGACCTCACCACTGCCACACTACCCTTGTACATATACTGTACCACTCTTACATACTTCTCTGCCACTCCAGACTTCCTCATACAATACCACAACTCCTCTCTAGGCACCCTGTAATATGCTTTCTATAAGTCCACAAAGACACAATGCAACTCCTTCTGACCTTCTCTGTACTTCTCCATCAACACTCTCAGAGCACATTTCACACCTGTAGTGCTCTTTCCTGGCATGAAACCATACTGCTGCTCACTAATCATCACCTCCATTCTTAACCTAGCTTCTACTACTCTTTCCCATAACTTCATGTTGTGACTGATCAATTTTATCCTTCTGTAGTTTCTACAGCTCTGCACATCACCCTTACTCTTAAAAATCGGTACCAAAATACTTTTTCTCCACTCCTCTGACATCCTCTCACTTTCCAAGATTGCATTAAACAATCTGGTTAAAAACGCCACCGCCATTTCTCTTAAGCACCTCCATGCTTCCACTGGTATGTCATCTGGACCACTGGCCTTTCCATTCTTCATCCTCTTCATAGCTGTCCTTACTTCATCCTTGGTAATCCATTGCACTTCCTGATTCACTATCCCCACATCACCCAACCTTCTCTCTCTCATTCTCTTCATTCATCAACCCCTCAAAGTACTCTATCCATCTGCTCAACACACTCTCCTCACTTGTGAGTATGTTTCCCTCATTATCCTTTATCACCTTTACCTGCTGCACATCTTTCCTAGCTCGGTCCCTCTGTCTAGCCAATCAGTACAGGTCCTTTTCTCACTCCTTAAGTGTCCAACCTTTCATACAACTCTTCATATGACTTATCCTTAGCCTTCGCCACCTCTCAGTTTGCCATGCACCTCATCTCCTTATACTCCTGTCTACTTTCTTCATCTCTCTGACAGTCCCACTTCTTCTTTGCTAACCTCTTCCTCTGTATACTTTCCTGTACTTCCTTATTCCACCTGAACTACTGCACTGAAAATACACCTCTAAGAGTTGACCCTGTTGTTCAGAATTTGGGAAATTATGTGAACAGTAACCCAGCTTTTGACCAACATGTGTCCATTGTCATAAGAAAGTCTTTCTATACTACACAGCTTATAAATAATGAGACTGTATCTATATCTAGGGATGCCATTGTTACCGTTTTACTCAGTCCTCATTAGGCATATAATGTCCTATTTGGCATGTATCTGTCCAAACACTTGCAACAACTGGAATGCTCACAGAGATACCTTACTAAATGGATACAAAGCCTAAAGATGTCCTACATGGACTGATTTGAAGCCCTGTCACTACATAGTAACCTGTACATTGCCATACAAGGCATCCTTCGACCGAATGTTGATAGATTTACTGCACATGAGCAAGTCAAACGGCATCAGAAATACTCAGTCTAGGGATATAAACCTCTTCTGCAACACCAACAGAACAGTTTTGGAGGGACATGTATATCTCACAGAGGATACTGCTGCTCTGGAAAAGCAAAGTTCCTTCCTATCCATAATCAAGTGCAGTTAGGATCTATGGATGGAAAACAGAATATTTACCCCAGAATCACCCCCTGTACTACTAATACACAAAAGGCAGCTCCTAATTTCTTTATCCCATGCATGGGTCCCCTCAAATTATCTATGGTATTATCCCAGTTATTATCATTATGGGTAATATATAATTATTAAACATGGAACCAGTAAGGCCAACCTTTAACCAAATGGGATAGGTTATTTCATGCATAAAAATGAAACTGGCTGGGTTTAAAAAGCCTGCAATGGGCAGCTAGCCTAGTACTTACCTATGAACCTATTAGAGATAGTTGAGAGGTATGAGTCAGCTGGAATTAAAGAACAGTTGTTGCTGTGTCAGTAATAGCCCTGGGTGCAGGGAAAAAGCCTGCCAGATTACTGGTGAACCAGTTTTCCACGGTGCGTCTTCTGTGAAGTCTGTTTGTCCTCATAGGTTTTTGCTGGGAGCTTTGGTTCTTTGACATCTGAAAGATGTACAGGTGAAATCGTGATTATCCAAACTGCCCATCAGAGTGTGAGTTTATTTATTTAATTTGTTAACAGAATCATCCAGCTGAGGGCCTCTTTTTAGTGGAGACCCAAGGAGAAGAGCATCACGGTAAAAAAAAAAGAAAAAAAGACAAGAACAGGCATTATTTATAGAAGTTAACACTAACAGAACTTAACATTATTCAGACTACAATATACAATGAATAGGATACAATACATAGAAGGCATATTCATGCACTTTATAAATAAGCAGCAATCAGATGTTGCTACAAAGAAAGGTACTGGATTGAGAGAGAAAAGGTATAGGTGTAGAGTGAGGGGGAAGAAAACAGGAGGTGGAAGGATATAAAAAAAAAAGAGGATAAACAGAGAGTGAAAAAAGCTGTGGGATAATGAGTAAAGGGATGGGGTAAATAATGATTTAGAGATAGTCGGTAGAATGAGCACAGGAATTTTTATTAATGTTATTTATAAGTGAATTTAAGCAGTTCCATTTGTCAAGCCGACAATTTTTAGTCTAGTTTTAGTTTAGTCTAAAATATTTTATGGTTGGTTTCAAGGTGCAACTCTTGAGGATGGTATTCCACATTTTTGCTATATACACTGAGTGGAGAGATTATCTGTAATAAGATGATTCAGTTTGCAAAAGACTTTTGATCAGACATCTGTGGGATATGGCAGGATTATACACTTTGCTGAGATAATTAACCGATGGATATTTGTCATCATTATGCATGTGAGTTGTAGAGTTTGAGACAGTCTAGTTTTTAGGTAAATATTACAGAGTAAAGTGACAACACATTTGGTTATTTTATTACACGGTTGTGCTAGCCTGTTGAGTTTGGTCTTTTGAATACTGGTAATGAAAGCGGATGCATAAAGTAAACTGAAGACATAAGAATCATTCAGGAAGAAAGTGTGTTACTCTGTATTAAGTATCTAACTTTTCTTTTGGTTTTATTTGTGATGCAATCTACATGGCTATCAGATTTCAAGTTGTTGTCTATGATGACCCGGTAATTTAGTTTCAGCGACTTACTCTATAATTGTACTATGTAAACGATGGATATCTGAGATTGCATTTGTTTTGCAATACAAATGGCATGAATGGTATTAATTTTGTTTTCTTGACATTCAATAAGAGATGGGATTGTTGCAGCCATGTGTCTAACTTGTATGGAACCCTTTGGAACTACAAATTTAACTGGTAGGCAGGAAGTTATTGAGTTTTTCAAACACTTTGTGTGCAATTCACGCAAGCAGCTGTGGAATCATTTAAAGGTTGGCCACTTAGGCCAACATGGGCAAGCCTACCAAGTAAAACAATGATGAGATTATGTACTGGATGCTTCGCACAAGTCAACAAATACTGTAGCACCAACCTAACCTTGGTCGCATCTATGTATCATTAATTCAAGGAAAGCTAGGACAGCTGCACTGATATTATATTCAAGATGAAATGCATGCTGCGTTTTAGCTAGTACACTGCTTGGCTTTGTAGAAGAGACTTTGATGATAAATATGCTTTTCAAGTATCTTGGATATGGGTGACAGAACAGCTGCTGGCTTGATGTTATTTCTGCCACTGGTGGAGTTGCCCTTGTGCAATGGTGTTAAGGACTTTTTCCACAGGATATACTGTTAGGCCTATTAATTATCATGAAAACAGGGCAGGCGATTTCATTTATAGCTATGCAAAATAATCTGACGTCAAATTTTCATAAACTACAGGTGAAGGTTTAACTCATTAACACCTATGTAGTGTGGAATGTCATACCTCTGGCAGCCGACGCACATGGATTCCAGAGGATTTTCTGAAAAATAAACTTGAAAAGCATAAGATCAACAAATGTGAAATTTTGTGAACAATAAAAGATATTAAAACTGTACAAATAGCAATGTTATCAGTAAAAAGCATTCTTTACAGTAATACAGTGCATTCCTAGTCTTTCCATAAATACTACAATATATTACAATCCACACAAACCCAAAATTATATTTTTTGCTAAAGTTTTGCAAATAAATGATATCTTGGAAACTATACAACCTACACATGTACTGTTAGTACATTTTTGTTAACCACACATAACCTTTCCACATGGCAACAAGAAATTCCTCTATGCATGCATCTTTACTGAGATATTTACAGAAATGTGAAAACATGTTTAATTGTTTAAGTAACAATATTAAGACTGAATTTCACTTGAGATGTGCAGCACACAGTGTAAATATCAGCAACATTTTTCTTCAGCATCACCCAAGGTTTCACCTGATGTGACGTCATGCTACAGTTTGCAAGTCACTTGGATTTTTAAGTATTAAGTATATATGGAAATATTGTTTATTTTCATAATTACTAAAAAACAACTTGAAATGTCTCAGGTACAGTGTTATATAACTGGGAATGAGAATGACTTTTCCTATCTCCCACCACAGCATGTTACATCACACCCCTCAATAAGCTTTAGGGTTCTCATTATGAAAATATGGATATGTTGTTGTGTCTTTCAGCTTTTCCCGGTTTGGGGTCGCCACAGCGGAACTCCGGTCTGCTAATGATTGGCAGCAGATTTTTATGTGCTGGCTTGCCGGGCCTAACGCACAACCTTCAACGAAGGAACGCCCATTCACGCATGTCGCCACACAGAAGACGCTCAAACTGAGAATCGAACGGGCAACGTCTAACTCTGAGGCGGCAACGCTACTGCAGCACCACCACCGCAGTGACTATGAAAATATGGATATAAATATGAATAATAAGCGATAGTGATTAATTTCTCTGCTGCAGGATATCCCAGATTAATAATCTTAATATCATTTGCCAACACATCCTTGCACTTTCTAGTAATGCCTATTATTATCTGGTAATTCACTTGGTTAAAAGAAGACAGATAGAAAAAGTATCTGGATGCCATAAGGAGCTATGGATATGAACTGGAAGTATACAAGAAACGTACTACAGGCTTCAATGAGTTAAGTTACTTTACTAATTTTTGTTAATGTCAGTTGCTACTGGTTCAAAATTGAAGGTTTATATTGTATTATACTTTTGTGTGGAGAACAATGTTGACTGTTCATTCTTGCTAAGGAGGTTGCAAAGGATATGAAATGAGAACTGAATGTACAGGCTGTTTTGTAAGGGTTACACCTGGAGAAGGACACAGATGTATTTATGCTTGGTTTGCAAGTTTGCATAGCAATGTTTTTGTCAACTTGCACATTTTGTTTTACTTGACTGAATAGTGGTCTATTTATTTCTAGATTTTGTAGTGCTGGGTTCTTTTTCAAAATTCCCAGGCTTTATCCCTAAAGTTTGGTTGCATATGTTAAACATGGTGCAGGTTTGTGCCTTACCCTTTTGTCTCTGTAGGGCAGCTAAGAAATTCAGGGTTTGTAGAAAGCTGGTATTAAATTAGTTTATCGGAGTAGGTATTTAGTGGGGATCTAGTTACAAAAATAAAGTAGTTGTTGGAATGTGACCCCAGAAAAAATATATATTTTTTTTATTTCTTACCTATTTGTATAAGACAGCATTTTATATTTGTGCCACATTGCAAAGTAGGAGATTGTGGTTGCATACTGCATTGGGTAATATGCCAGACTGAATTAAGATTGATGGTTTGTCTGTCAGAATTCAGTTCTGTATGCTTACATTTCCTTTGGCTTGTAGTTCAAGTGGGTTGGGTAATTACTTGAGTTATACTAAAAACGTTAATGATAAGGTTTGGAACTGGTCCCATCACTGTGTTTATGAGTAAGGTCTACTCAATATTTTCATCATCACATGAGCTAAGGTCCTATATAACTCATCTTCTAATGTGTTGTTGTTTTCTTGCACAGAGCTAGGGTTATGTAGATGACGGCCATGTGCAGGATTCTCAGTTTTAGGGATGCTAGAAGTATTACTAAAGACAGATGAAGATATACATTTTTCTGGGACATTATACTGAGTAGAATATATAATTGCTTCTCCTTTATTATATCCGAGAGATGAATTCTCTTCATTTTCCATTTGCAGTTTGAGACATCTTTTGGTTACAGCTAAAATATCTGGCTTATAGTACGGCATCCAGCCAAGCAGTTCTGTGACCTTGTTGCAAATGCTTCTAGCACTTAGAAGGAATATTTTAAGGCCTGGGTGGGATGAAAGGGCAAAGGTTAATGCTGAATTGGGGTATATTATAGTAGGTTGGTACCAGGCTGGTATCAATATCTCAGCAGCAAAGGAGATTTGTATAAAGTTCTATTCTGCATTACGAATGTTTGGCAGGTGTCAAAATGATTTTAATGAAGTAATGCAGGCTTGAGTGTAGGATGTTGATTTAATGTAAGCTCTTAGTGGGATGTCATAATTAGGAATAATAGGCCAAGTGATAGCAGGATTAGATGCAAGGAGTTCATGTTTTTAGAGTTTGGTAATATTTACTTTTAGTATGTTTATTTGTCTTTAAAAATAGTTAAGTGAAGATGACGCGGATTATCCCAATCTGTAAACTGCTTTCTGTACTGTGGTTGACTGGAAAGAACATTTCTTTGTACGTACTGATGGCAAAGAAAGCAATTCACAAATCAGGATAAGATATGTCATCTGCATTTTTTTTCTAAATATTTTTACGTTATTTAGGATATATGTGTGTGTGTGTGTGTGTGTGTGTGTGTGTGTGTATATATATATATATATATATATATATATATATATATATATATATATATATATATATATATATATATATATATGGGGAAAGGCTTTCTGTTAAGCTGAAATAAAGTTCTGTTTTTTATATTCAAGTTACTTCACTGGTAAAAATGTTCATGCTGGACTTGTTATGAGGTTAAGGCTGGATTTATAATAGGCTAGCTGATTGCTTTGTGCACTTAGTATGCATGTTTTTGAACAATAATTAATTTTTGTTGTATAAAAATCTGGACAAAGCCATAAAAATTGGGGGGGGGGAGACAAAGGCCCAGAATAGGGACAATTTTTAACTATCATTCATATAAGCTTAGAAAGTTGATCGAACAACAGGTTTACATTAGAATGAATTTTCTGAAGGGTATGCAGTCTGAAAATGGAACATGTGTCATCATTTTCTGATTTCAATCCTTAATGATTTTCCAGAAAACCAAACATTTTATCAGGAGCAGACCAAAAATCTGAGGCAAAAATCTGGACACTTGAGAGGAACTGCATGCATACCTTTCAACCTCTTACAGCAAAAAATCTGGACAAAGCCTAAAATGATGGGGGACAAATAGGGACAGATTTTAATTATTGCTCTTACAAACTTAGAAAGTTGATAAAATAATAGGTTTTGCATTAGCATGAATTTTCCAAAGGATGTGGAGTCTTAAACTCAAATGTTTGTCATTATTTCCTGACTCCCAAATAGGGACAGATTTTAATTATTGCTCTTACAAACTTAGAAAGTTGATAAAATAATAGGTTTTGCATTAGCATGAATTTTCCAAAGGATGTGGAGTCTTAAACTCAAATGTTTGTCATTATTTCCTGACTCCAATCCTCAGCTATTTGCCAGAAATGGACAGATATTAGGGGGAAGGCACCAAAAATATGAGGCAGAAATCTGGACATTCTGTGAAAACCTGTACAGTTGAGAGGTATGACTGCATGTTGTCATTGAAATTTGCATGATGCAGATATAGTGGGCTGATGCAATCACCATGAACTAATGAATAAAGAAATAAAAAAGCTAATGAAAAACACGGTGCTAATGGCGCCTGAATTTCCAGGCATGAAAAAATAAACATGATGAAGCCATGTTTTCTCTGCAATGGTACTACTGACTTAATGACAGGTTAGTTTTCTCTGTTGCCAGATCAAACATACAATACCACATTACAAGTTAATTCTACCTGCTGCAACTCAGATTCCTGTCAGAGCTAATTTCAATACTAGCACCTGATGTTTTCCAACAGTTTTAGAATCATTTTGTAACAAATCTGATACGCAGAGCAAAGAAAAATTTATTGTATAGTAGTACAAAGGAACCAACGATAAGATGCAAATTTTCACTGATAGGAACTACCCCGCTGATTTGATAGAGTGCATTCGCCTCCAGGTCAGCCAAGATCGGGCTACTAGATCCCACCCATCCTCAAATCGAGATTTCAAGCCAAAGGCCCCAAGGAAGCTGAAACAGACTTTACCTTCAGCTTCCCACTCTCTATCACCCATAATATGGTCCCCCTCAGGAACATGCTCACAGCCAATTGGGGCATCATAGCATCCACAGACAACTTTCCAAAATCCTTGGCAATTAACTGAAGTTCTGTTTCAAAAAATTCAAGACACTACATGCGTTATTTTAAAGGAGGGACCCCTCCATTCCTCTCCCTGGACCCTTTTCCTGACCATAAACCTGGGGCTGGGTTCCTTGTGGTCACTGCACTGCCTGTGACCATATTTACACAGGAAACCATTACACCTTTCCCCATAATAATTTCACCATCCAACTTTTTAACTGCAACAGCAAATCACTAGTTTATGCAAGAATCTGTACTGCATGTGCAGCATTCTACATTGGAAAAACTTTGAGCAATTCAAATTCCTCGTACTGGACACAGTCACATCTTTTGTTTGGAGATTTTTAGAGCCTGCTTAAAGTCCTTGAACTGAAATGGCAATTACTCCTCATCACAGAGCTTCCCCCTGGCCTTACCGGAAATCTCAACATCAAATGCACATTGAGATGGTACAGACATTAGAGTATCACTTTGACCTACCAGTTCCCTTCTGTGACACCCCCCCACACCTCTTCAAAGAGATTGGCTAATTTAATACAAGTCCTTTCAGTATTAACCTATCACACTGTAGGAACACTACCCGATTTTTATTGTCATCATAAATCTTGTTATACTCAAATTTACAAATGATTGACATATCGTAAATGTATCAATTGTGACTCTTTTTCTTATGATCTCTTATTTCTGAAAAAGTTCTTAATAAATTAAGGAATGAAATCACTAAAAATAACTCATTTTGCCTCAGCCTTCCACTTAGCCTAAGAAGTTTTTTTTTTTCAGTTTTTTTGGTTTAGTATCTTCTAAAAAGGTTTTTCTTAGTTGTTTTTAAGATGCAAATGATGTTATTAATGTCACAGCATCTTTCACAAATCACAATGAAATAATACTAAAAAAAACATGCATCAGCTATACATCTTCAAATATATGTTTTGCTTTCTAATTAGTTGAGCAAACTACATGGCTTCATATTGCAATTATATCAGAATTCTTACAATTAGCAAAAAAAAAAAATAAAATAGTATGAGGCAGAATTTAGATTCTGCATCTCTGTGGGTAGAAAGGCTCCCTACAATAGTCTTGAAGGTGGTTTTGCCCCTGCTCCTCTTATCCAATATGGATGGCACTGGAAAATTCCCCCACTTACAACGTCCTTTAAAAAATTAAGGAATTGTTCATAGTAACAAGTGTGATGGCAAGTGCTAAACTATACACAGCATTATAACTCTGTCCAGACATGCTCTGGAACAGCAGAAGCAAGCAATGAACATAGCAAGGCAATATAATAATCTGCACAATACAAGATAGATAATGCAGAGATATGCAGACGGATTACACAGTCAGCAAACATCTAGCCATAATGATATCTAGATTATCTGTTGAAACATAATTCACTACAAACAGAACTATTTACAAAATATCTCTGGCATAAAATCAACATGGTAGTTGAGTAATAAAAAAGACATGTTGTGTTTACATTATTAGGTTAACAACACAGAACTTTCATGAATGAAAAGGTAATCCTTGCTCTTTTGAAGTTAATGGCAGTGGCACAATGGGGCACTAACAAATTGATCAAGATATACGTTATGGTAAGGTTTACTCATGCCTGCTGGCACATGGACACGAGGGTGAATGTGTATTTTTCTGTTGTGCTGCTTCATTCGGAGTGCATCACATTAGTTCTGCAATATGCGCCAATGGCTTCTTCCTTGAGTAACACAGCTACTAATTCTTACTTAGTTAACTCTGCAAAGTTCAGAAAAGTTGTTCTAAAATTTGCCAGTCATCTAGTTGAAAGTACTATATGGATCCATTTTTGCTTCAAAATTTTGCTTATTTTAGTGACTTTTTTTAGTCCTTTGTAATTTGCAAGTGAAAAGTGGCCTAGAAGACATAAGGTGTTTGCATTGGGTTAATGCAGTCCAAAGTGCATGGCAAACAGATTGAGCTTACTCCTGTCCTTGTTCTGTTGCTGTGAGTACAACCTAGACTGGCTGATGACTTCAAAGGAAGGTGGTGCTGCATGCAGAAATTGAATGAGTACAACTCAAAGTCTGTTTATCCAATCAAAACACAAATGCTTCAATTGTGGTAACATCACAAAGGCTGAGGACTCCACCTGGGTATAGGGGCATCTACTTACATTTACTCTAACCCAAGTACTTACCTTCTGCTGTGAGCTCCATCTGTAAATGTCAGACATTAAGCTAATTATGTACACATCTGACTGAGTGAAATTGCAGCTCTGCTATTACATACTTCCTTCTACAAGGTGCTCGGTCTTTTTCATAATCAATGTACACATTTCTCTTCTTGAGAGTATTTCTCAGTATGTTTTTCTACTGTGTGCTAATTGTTAAACTAGGATGAACCTGAAAATTGTCTATTTGGACCAGTGCAATACACTGGTTAACAAATTCTTAAATAAATAGATAAAGAAACAACATCAGGGCAAAGTCAAGTTCTCAAAGTGAAACCCTAAATATATAACTCTCAGATTAAAATACTCAAGCCATAACTGTAACACATTCCCTTCAATAGGTCAAGTAAGTGTATGATCCGCTGTGCCTTCCATAATTACTCAGTCCAATGACACTACCTCTGTGTAAGAAAGTACAGTTGTGTACACTTACCATAAATGTAGATGTTTGAGTGTATTCACTGTTGCAGTCATCACACTTGGGTTATCCTACTAGGGGGAGCCCTCAGTCGGCCCGAATACCAGAGACTTAGTATTTCTGCGTCAGTTGCTGACACTCCCAGACTGACATCAGGTCATCAGTGGTATAAAATCAGGCAGCCGATACCATTACATCAGTTTTTCTTGGCCCAACTGTCAAGAGCCCCTAAATAGGGAGCTAGGTTATGGTGGAGAACACCACCAGTAGAAAGTAAATACCAAAAATTTCCTGTAAGGAGAGAGGAAGAGAGACAGAGAGAGAGAGAGAGAGAAGGGGGATGGAGGGTGGGAAACCAGGACTGCAACAGTGAATACACTCAAACATCTACATTTATGGTAAGTGTACACTATTGTACTATGTTCTTCATGTTTCACTGTTACAGTCATCACACTTGGGTCGATTCCCAAAGCTGAAGAAAAAGGTGGAGGCAGTCAAGAATACTGAGGGCTGGCTAGGATGCCCTGGAGCACTGCTGTGGCAAAGCCTGCTCCTGGATTTGGAGAAGATAGGCAGGTGGTAATGCTTGGTGAAGGTATGAACAGAAGTCCATGTTGCAGCCTCCAGGATGTCCCTGGTGGGGACACCTCTGAGAAAAGCTGCAGAGATGGAGGTTGCCCTGGTGGAATGCGCCCTGACCCCCTTTGGGGGTGGTTTCCCATGCTGTTTGTAGCAGAAATAGATGCAGTGTGCTATCCATTTGGAGATTGTTTGTTTGGATATGGCCTTGCCTTCTGCCCCTGCTGTGAAGCTGACTAGCAATTGGTCAGTTTTTCAAAAATATTTAGTCCTATCCAGACAGAATCTGATCTGTCTCTGCACATCTAGAGAGTGCATAATCCTTACCCCTTTTGTTTGTGGGTTAGGGAAAAAGCTGGTAAAATGAATGGATTAGTTAAGAGCCACATTGGACACCACTTTAGTCATGAAGTACGGGTTAGTCCTGAGGGAGACCTAGCCCCTCTTAGGAGCTGTTTGAACAGAGGGTGTGAGAAGAGAGGTGGCTCTGTGCTGTAATGAGCAGAGATGGCAGAGGCATGAATTTTAATAGAAGAGAAGGATAGACCCCTGTGTAGTAGGTCTGCTAGGTAATCCAGGATGAGAGGTAGGGAGGGCTGTGCTGTTTCGGCTCCCTTAGACTGGATCCAGGTGCAAAACCTTTTCCACTTGTCAGCATAGGATTTTCTAGTGCTGGGGTGTCTGGCCTCACATACAACATCTAGGACTTGTTTGCTTAGGCTGGCAGCTTGAAGAGAGGTCAGGGAATATGCCAGCCTGCCAGATTGAGGGTCTACAATTGGGGATGCATGACGTCTTCATTCTTCTGGGTCAGGAGTGTTGGGATCTGAGGTAGGTGGCAAGGGTGACAAGCTGCGCAGCAGTGGGTACCACTGCTGGCATGGCCAGTCTGGGGCAATTATGATTGCCCTTGGTTTTTCCTCCCTTATTTTGAGCAATACCCTTGAAATGAGTGGTAGAGAGGGAAATGCACAGTCCAAGAGGTTTACCCATTAGAAGGATAGAGCATCCACTTTCCAGGCCTTGCTGTGAGGTTCCCTGGTGCAGAATTTGCTGCGCTGATGATTGGAGTGGGAGGCAAATAGGTCCACCTTCGGGGTGCCCCATTTCTGGGTTACAAGGGTAAAGGTTCTGTGGTCTAGCTGCTACTCATGTGGGTCTAGTAGGTTTCTGCTTAAGTTGTCTGCCAGAAAGTTTAGGGAGCCTGGCAGGAATTGTGCTAGTAGGTGTATTTGCATGGCTGAGGCCGTGTGCTAAAGGGTCATGGCGAGCCTGCAGAGAGGATAAGAGTGAGTCCCTCCCTGCTTGCTGATATACCACATCACTGTGGTGTTGTCTGTTTTAATCAGTAGAGGCCCTGGGGAGAGTAGGGGTCTGAAAGCTGTCAAGGCATGCTGAACAGCTAGCATCTCTTTTTGGTTGATGTGCAAATGTATTTGATTTGGGCTCCAATGGCCCTGAATACACCTGCCATCCAGGTGTGCACCCCAGGCATAGTCTGATGCATCTGTGGTGAGGGTCTGGGCAGCATGGGGTTGTGAGAAGGGAAGTACCTTATTGTGGTTGCATGCTGCTGTCCACCAAAGAAAATCTTTCCTTAGCCAGGGTATCATTGGTATGATAGTTTCCAGGTCTTGACAGTGTTGACACCAAAGGCTTTTTAGCTACCATTGTAGTTTCCTCATATGCAGTCTGGCATATGGAATGAGTAGAATGCAGGATGCCATGAACCCTAGAGCTTGCAGGATTTTCCTTGCGGATAAAAGGGTTCTGGTGGCTAGCTGAGAGAAGTAGCCTGTCAGGTAGGCTTGTTTTTCTGGTTTAAGGAATGCCATCTGGGATGTTGTGTCCAAGCTTGCTCCCAGAAATACAATTTTTTGTGTGAGGACTAGTTTTGATTTCTTTTTGTTGATAGTATACCCCAGGGAGGTCAGAAGGCCCTTTACAAAGGTCAGGTGCTGTAACACCTTTCCCTGACTGTCTGCCTGAATCAGGCAATCATCTAAGTAGGGGTAAATTTGAATATTTCTTTGTCTGTAAAAAGCAACTGCAGGAGCCAGGCATTTTGTGAAAACTCTGGGAGCAATGGATAAGCCAAAGGGAAGCGCAGAGAACAGAAAGTGCATAGATCCTGCCCTGAAATATAGATATTTCCTGCAAGATTCCCTGATTGGGGTGTGTTGGTAGACCTCCTTTAGGTCTAGGGTGGCTAACCAAGCATCCTTGGAAAGCATAGGAAGAAGCTGCTTGAGGGTGAGCATTTTGAATTTTGGTATCACCAGACAGGTGTTTAGAATGGAGAGATTGAGGATTGGGTGCCAGGTGCCCTCTTTTCTGGGTACCAGGAAGAGTCTGGAATAGAAACCTTGGCCAATCTTTTCTGCAGGAACATGCTGTATTGCCCTCATGGAGAGCATGGAAAGGACTTGCTTTTTTCACCTCTGCCCACTGGTTTGGAGGAAGATCTGGGAACCCTTTTAGGGTTGGCAGAGTGTGGAAACAAAATGTGTATCCCTGGGACACTGTGTTGAGACCCATCGGTCGTTGGTAATAGAGGCCCATTTGTTTGCATGGAAGGAGAGTTTTCCTCCTAGGGGCACAAGCAGGTGTGCAGAGGTAAGAGGTGGAGGTGTAAAGTCATTGTGAGTTCTTACCATAAGGGGGTGGCTTAGCACTCCCTGTTTTTGAAGAGAAGGAACTCCATTGCTTAGATCTCTGCATTCCCTGGGACTGCTGTCTGGGGGGGTCTGCTTCCCATGGGTCTGGGATGAGCTGGCCTGGAGGGGGCCAGAAAGGACCAGTGCTGAGAGGGGCAATGCATACTGAACCTCGGAGGCTGGACCTGTAAAAAGTCTGTCTGCATAGATTTAGCTTTTTCTTCCATCTTTTTTAAGACTTCTTCTACCTTGGTGCCAAACAAACTGTCTTTGTTCAATGGTGCGTTCAATAATTTTGATTTGACATCATCTGGCAAGGTCTGTTCCTTAAGCCAAACATAGCTTCTAAGGACAGAACTAGTGAGCGCTGCCCTGCAAGATGCTTCTAGGACATCAAAGCCACATTGCAAGGTGTGCTTAGTAACTTGGCTTGCAGAATGCATAAGCTCTTGTAATTATTTTTTTCTGCATAAGCAGGAAAAGTAGATATTTTTTGTTTGAGGAGTTCCATGGTATGCTGCTGATATTTCAGCATGTGGAACTGACATTTTAGTGCTCTATTAGCAAGAGATGCAGGGGTGTATACTTTTTTACCCCATCTGTCTAAAGATTGGGAATCCCTGTCTGAGGGGGTGGAATTCTTAGCTGAGGTTGCTTTAGTTCCTTTAGGTCCTTGGGAGATGACCTCTGGCTCAGTAGTAGGATTTTTGAAAAGGAATTTGTGAGAGTCAGGGACTCTGTAGTACCTGTCAGGTTTCCTGGAAGCAGGAGGAAGAGTGTCAGGAGTTAAACTGGATTCCAGAAAAACATCATCCACAACATCCAGGACAGGAGGAATGGCTAAAGGTCTGTGCTTTGGTAAATCTAAGAATTCCCTGAGTCTCTTTTTTGACTGAGGATAGCCCTGACATTCCCATTGGAAATCCTCCCTTAATGTATGTAGGGTTTCACCAAATGAACAATCCTCCAGTGGAGAGGCAGAAGGAATGGATTCCTCTGCATCAGAATCCTCATAAGCAGAAAGGGGTTGCATGTCTTCATATTTAGAAGCATCAGAGTCATCGGACTCCTGTTCAGATAAAACTACTGGGGACAAGTCTCTTTTTCTTTTGGAAGGGGTAGCCTGG
Organism: Protopterus annectens; assembly: GCF_019279795.1. Taxonomy (NCBI): domain Eukaryota; kingdom Metazoa; phylum Chordata; order Ceratodontiformes; family Protopteridae; genus Protopterus; species Protopterus annectens. The sequence continues at coordinate 774,462,655 of NC_056735.1, forward strand.
CTTCCCCTAATAAGCATAATAAGGTCTTCCGCCATTTTAAGCATTTGACACTGAGGCATGGAAGCAGGTGCCTGAGCTTGGGTCGTCAGTTTTTTGGGTGGAGTTCGTACCCTGGGCTTAGAAACTCGGCAGTTTTAGAAAGAAGTAAAGATGGGAAAGAAGTCGTTGGTTTGTGTCAAGTATCAGTAGTGCGAAGAACTTCCTCGGAAGCTGGTGTCTGCTCAGCGGCTCCGGACCCATCCAAGGTAGAGACATCTGCAGGATCCTTAGTTAAAGAAGAGTCTCGCAGCATACTGGACTCCGAAAGGGTCTCTGTAGCGGCCTGCGAATCCACAGAAGTGGCATCAGGGGCTGCAAAAGTGCCTCACTGAGGACTGGAGAACTGATGACTAGCTTAACGGAAGCATTGTTGGCAGTTTTGGACCTGTGCGGTCTGTCTCTGTCTATCATTATGTTTTTTCAGAAGATTGGTAGTCGGATTGCTTACCAAAACCATATCGGAATTCGAGGACTGAGAGCGAAAATATTTAGCTGCAATAAGGGCCCGACCACGTATAGCTCTGGCGTTGAAAAAAGCACAAAAGCGACAGTGAGGGACGTCATGGTCTGGGCCTAAACAGGTGATGCAGTAAGAATGGAAGTCTCAGTGTGGTATTTGCTTTCTAGAGGTGAGACAATTATTAACTTTTTCTGACATCGGTTAGAGCAAGAAAAAGGGATCCCCAATGGGCTACTTAGCTTTAGAAACTTCAACTTTAATTCGGCAACCAAAACTCAGGTAGTGGCTGACTGGCACTCATGCAAACTGCTTCAGCTTCGGGCTCCTTGGCAAGAAAGACTGAAGCAATGGCATCGGCTGTCTGATTTTATACCACTGATGACCTGACGTCAGAGCTGGAGCGACAGCAACCGATGCAGAAATACTAAGCCTCTGGTATTCAGGCCGACTGAGCGCTACCCCGGCAGGATAATCCAAGTGTGATGACTGCAACAGTGAAACACGAAGAACATCTATGGCTATCATCAGTCATCCTTCATTGCCATACCACAAGTAACCATGTATATCACTCAGTTCTGGAAAATTCTAAGTAACATGACACTTCCACTGTTACTTGCTCACTCTCAGAGATCACGCATCATGCACACAATACTGTTCACCACTGGCCAGCTCTATTTTAATGCTAACCTTGAAAATATAAATAAGCTGGGGATAGGATTTTCTTTCGAAAGGATACCAAGCTATGATCAGCTGCTACACTGAGCCTAAACGAATTTTAGATACACATTTCCTGTTTCATGGGATATGCACTACAAGACTGCTGCATGGATAGCAAATGGTTATATAGTCAGAAAAATATGTATTCAGTGCTGTTAAGACAGGGAAAAGGAGAAAAACTTGCAGTGGTGCACCACAGTCATATCCTGTTCTCTGTTACAGCCTTAAATACAATTACTGACACTGCTGAAGATCTACAAAGAAGCACTTTACCTCTTTGTAAAAAGAAAAATATGCAAACTCCAAACGGTGTTAGAAGTTGATGTAGAATGCAAATGTTAGTTATCGAACCTCTCAGTCTGTGACAAATAAGAATGACGGCCTTGATGACAGTCCCAATGGCTTGGGTTCATCTAGCAATCTTGATATTCTAGGAGCCACATGGGGTGAAGGGAATGATGGCCGTGAGCTGCTGACAGTTTGAAAGAATCATGAAAACAGAGCTCAGCAGGTGTCTTGCACTGCACTGTTACTGAAGCCAGTCGTTCTTTACGGGCATGTGCTAACGACAGACACCGAAGCACAACCAAAGGAGGAATTCCTCTGACAGGGAACACTATGCAGTATAGTGCAATTATTTTAATCACAGTTTTATACTTAATTTATTTTCTAAACAGGCAAGCGAATTGTTTCAATGATCCTCTTTTCTGCCATGACAAAACACCGACTGGATGGCAACCAAATATAGATTAGAGGAGCATAAGCAATATGCACAAAAATAAGCAAGCAGAACCCAGAAACGTGAGAAATCAAACAGGGACAGCAAGCAGAATGCAACAGTTTTAGTACAGGCATTTAGTCTATAAGGAATTTCAATAAACCTAGAATTAAACTGATCTGAGCTAACAGCAGTAGGTTATGTCATTTAAACAACTATTTACATCATTTAATACACACAGACTAATATGCTGAAAGTTCCTGACAGAATATCTAGTCCAGCAGCAACAACAGGACTGAGTCAAAGTTACATAAAGATATTACTTTATGCATTAGCAGACTAACCAGCATTTGTAAAACAGCTACATTCCAACTAATAACTGAGGTTACCAAGTAATTTAGAGCTAAAGGTCTTAGGACCAGCAAGCTTTCTTAAGCCAAGCAGTTAGAATTCCCAAGCACGGGCTCATGTCAACAGAAAACATTATCCTTTGCTTTAGCAGAGAATTTAGTTCAACTTAGGAAAATGGCTACTTCATTGTGGGATCCAAGCGAGGAAAAGGCCGTGTGTATAGCAAGTTCACTGAACAAAAGCATATTATAGCCCGCATATAAGACTATGGTAACAGAAGTACACTACAGGACCATGCAGTCTTGCTTGTCAAGTCCAGCACTGAATCTGATACACAGAACAAGTTATTTCATATTGCCTCATGTATGTAACACTTTAACTTGACACATTGACAGACATTCTCTCCTGCACAGCTCGAAAGGGATGTCCTACATAAACACTGTCTAACAAAATACCATACTGCAGTCGAACATTTCTGCTAGTACTTTCAATTTTCTGCATCTTACTACTTCATCACTTTATTCACTACAAACATTTACTGTTGCGACAGTCTTCTTTCGGTGAAGCAAACAATGAAAAAATGCTTGCCTTGTACCCTTGTGCCTGTAACCTCTCAGCTATCCAGATTTTCACATTAGACCCTTGCAAAAAACGGACTTTGTATTCTGTCTGTGCTCTGTGGATGGATAGGTTAACACTGCAGGTCTTTTTATAGTAGTTCAGATTCTACATTAAGGTGCTTGCCTTTATGAAGCGAATGGCATGGGAGTCAGATGGGTTTGCTGGAGATGCTTACTGGTTGATCTAATTTGTTGCAATCTCACTACATACTTGCTATGGTCTTCTCAAAGATAAAATACTTCCTGAAAATATTGCAGAAGTCAAAGGAAAATCACCAGAGTATTAATACCAGTGTTGTCTTTTCAACAATTTAATCTCATCTGTGGAAGCCTTAGATGAGTTTCATCAACAGTACAACAGATGAAAAGTACAGAACATCACATTAGCTATTTTAATTAACTTCTTTTCTGAATGTTCAGTATTTTAAATTGCCAGCAACTGCAGAGAGTCAGGTGATCTTGCCTCTCTAATGGACACTGACATGTACATTTCACATTGATGGATGCTGGCTATTAAAGTCAGAACACTGAAGATTGTTGTAAAGAATGGTTTTATCCTCCTCCTGTACAGGACTGACTTTAAGGTGAATATATCTACTGCCAGTTATTCCTCATGTAATGGACAGCTTGGTATGGGGTTTATATGACTGAAGCACACTGACCATATAGGCTGATGGTGCATCTTGGTAACTGAAGGTGTTCGAAGTGATGATCCAGTTGGGGTATCCGTTTTCATGCAGTTCTTGGTTTTCTGGATCCCCTGGAGTGTTGTTACTCAATTAAATTATCAGTTAAGACATAGACATACATTAACAAAAAAGAAAGCAAATTATGATAACTTTTTCATGCATTATACACTGCATATATGTTTTGTTTCTTTATAACAACTGTCATTCACTTCAATGTTACATACATTGCACAATTCCTGCCTTCTCTTAAACTTTGCTCCTCCTCCTGAACAGTATTCAGCATGTATTGTTCCAAAAGCTTCCATTTATTTCTATGAAATTTCTATGAAATGTACTCATTCCCTTTTCTAAAGATCTTACTTCCAGTTCTTTTATATGTTTAATGATATTCAGTACTTCATTTACATATGGTTTATTTTTGATTTCCTTACTCTAGTAATTGTTGTTTTGGCAGCCAATAGCAGTAAGCTCATAGGTTCATAGGTAGGTACTAGGCTATTGGCCCTAGGGCCTATATCATCCTAGCCAAATGGCACCCTGGCTTTTGCCACCCAAGAAAATTATTTTCCTGTGCCCCTGTCAAGCAGAGCCACAGAAGTGATCCCCGGGGTGAATTTCCCATCTCCCATTGAATCATCAAGACTTTTCTTGAAGAGTGCTAATGAGGAGCTTTGCTTGATATAGATAGGTAGTTTGTTCCAGAGTATGGGAAGTCTCTGGGACAGGAATCTACCCCTCCAGCATGTTCCGTTTATTGTGGTGACAAGGTTTAGGTACCTAGAGCGTGTAGCTCGGAGGGATTGGGATTTCTTTAAGTGGAGCATGTCTAACAGCTCTGGGTTTGACATAGCTTTATATGTTAGGCAGAGATCAGCTCTGAGTAGGCGATATGTGACAGAGTAAAGCTGGAGTTTTTTGAGATGGTCTGCGTAGGGCATCAGTTTGAGTCCAGTAATCCTCTTTGTGAGGTATTTCTGCAGCCTTTTCAGTTGTTGTAGATGTCTTGTGAGGTACATACCAAAATGGGTGTTGTACTCTATAATGGGTCTAATGAGTGATGAGTATAGGGAACAATGACCTCTTTTTTCATGGATGAGAAACCTTTTGTGATGAGGTGTGCCACATAGAAGGATTTCCTGACTACTGTGGCGATGTGATTATCAAAAGAGAGACTACTGTCCACCTGTGTCCCAAGTTCTCTTATCACACTTTCGGTGTTAAGTAGACTATTGCCTATGTGGTAGTTCATGGGTACAGAGTTTTTACCAAAAGGGATGACAATGCACTTTTTGGCATTGAGCTTGAGGCCATGGCTTTGACACCAAGCATCTGTCTCAGTGAGGCCCTTTTGTAGAATGTCCACATCGTTAGGAGTTTTGGACATCCTACAAAAGGGCCTCACTGAGACAGATGCCTACTTATATAGACAATTCAGATCCTGTGCCCCAACTCAAATGAATCATTTCCTTACTGCAATTTGCTCCCCCATCACATGCTCCTATGCAAATACAGGTGATTTGCCAGCTGTAACATTGCAACTAAATGCACAACTGTGAATGTCCGTCTGTGAGATGGGCCAACATGGTGTGGTTCACAGGCCTGTCATAATGTAAGAGCATTGTAGCTACTGTCCATTCTGTGCATACTAGTCCTAAACGTTTGCAGTATGAACCAACAAGCTACATAGAGGTTATAGGCTTCACAAGTAAAATGACTTACGCATCCCATCCTTGTGCTCATAAGCTGGTACAGCTTCATCCACTGAGAGTGCAGCATCAGTTGTGCCCTTATCTTGTATGTTGTCACTGTTTCTTCTATGCAAATATTCTTAATCCATATTTCTTAATGTGTTGCAACCCAAAAAGAGGGCAAGAGGTTAAGTGCACAAATTCATGAGGAAGTCATGGTAGGAGTATTTAGCAATAATAATACATAATTAGTAAGTTGACACAAGCAATTATTTTGGACTAAATTTAACTGAGTCATCAAGGTGTTCATCTAAATGAATTAACCAATCAGACAATATCACAGCAGCTGAGGCAGGTTCCGACTTCTGACTGGCATACTGCTCTGGCTGCTAAAACCTGCAGTCTTACTGACCACGATGACTGCTGATTTAAAACTAAAGAACTATGGTGGGTGAAGGTCACATTACATGTAATAGCCTTATTGTGAATGTAAAGAAATTCCAATCTGATGGGCTATTCAGCCCATTCAAAAAGAGTACACTGTATTTTTCCCCCTTACTGTTAAATGCATTTGTTGTGGGAGCCAGCAACTCATACAGAGGACAGCTGCCGCAATACGAAAAATAAAATCAAAACTAAATTTGGCTACAAACTTGGGCTGTTGACCATAAGCACAGCATCTACAACAATTTTTGAGGGCAACCACACCACTATTTAATAAGTTTTCAAGCACAGTACTGAAACCTTATTGTATATGGTTTCAGACACATTATTATCTCTCTCTGTGTTATGTATTAATAAAGTTGTGTGACTAAATTATGTATTACAGAGGCAGGAAAGATAACAGCTCTAGGGTTGAAGACTGGTGTAATGGTTAAGGCGTTTACCTCACAGTCACAAGGTATAGGGTTTGATACCCACCTTTGAATGGGAAACTGGCTAGGCTTAAAGTAACCCACTAGGGAAGCTAGCCTAGTACTCACCTATGAACAGTGAACTCAGCCCAGTTGCAAATTCTTGCATTATGTGTACATCATACCCTTTGATACTTATCAATACATTTCTTCACAGTTATTTCTTTGTATTCTTTCCTCTGTACTTATCTCACAGAACCTTAACCTTTAATTATTGAATCATACTGACTGAACTATGTTTTAGATATCCCGAACATAGTGACTTTTTTCTGACACAACCACACCATACTGTCTAGTCTAATGTGATGTCTAATATACACAGGATGGTGCTAGAGTTTTGGGGACCCCAGCAAGTGTCATGTTGGTAGGGGCCCTGAACACTTACAGTCTAAGGTTAATAGGAGATTGCTAAGCTAATGGCTCAAGAACCCTTACAAGCCTAGCCATTTTTATCTGATTTTTGATCTGTAAGGGCTAGAAGAGGGCTTAGCTTCGTGCCTATGCTTTTGAGCATTTTACAGACTGCCCCTGTCCATAAGGGACATGGGTGCCACACCAGGAGTGAATTTTATGATTCTTCATCCATTGATCAAAATTGCTTTTGAAGAGGATCAGGGAAGGACTTTGCTTTACGTGAATAAGAAGACTGTTTCAGAGCTGTGGTGATCTGAGGCACATATCTGTCTCTCTGGCATGTTTTGCTAGTGTCACAGCTCAGGTTTAGATCCTTAGCTTGAGTGGTCCTTGTACAGTTTGTCTTAAAAGTAATGGCTACATCACGGCTGAATTTGAGAGTGCCTTGCAGGTTAGGCATAGATCACTTCTTAATAGTCTATAGGAGACAGACTAAAGGGATATGGCTTTTAGTCTATCTGCACAGGCCATGTTGTTTAGACCCTGTTTTTTTATTTTTTGTAACAAAGCTTTGTGGACACTCCAGCTGTTGCAAGTGCCTGGTCAAGTACATGCTGAAAGGTGTAGTGTACTTGATTATTGGTCTGATGAGGGCCAAGTAAAGTGGGCCTATAACTTCCTTGGATCTAGAAGCCATGACTTTATTTAAAAGCTGTGCCACATAGAGGGGTTTCCTCACCTCTGTGGACTCATGGTGGTCGAAGTTCAGGCTACTATCTATTTGTGTACCTAGAACTCTCACTTCTGAGTCCATTCTTAGGGGTGTACTATTAATGTTGTAATTTTCAGGGGTATTTGACTTCACAAAAGGTATGATTATATATTTTTTAGATTTAGCTTTAGACCATAGCTCCTGCACCAATCATGAGTCTGAGTCAGACCTTTATGAAGGATATTTTCATTGCTGGGGATTCAGTGATAACCCTCAACTTGCATTCATCAGCAAACTTGGTTAGCATAAGTATCACACTGTCGCTATTACACCTCCTATGGGGCTTTTTAGTTCATGTCACAAATATTTAGGACTAGTATGCACACACACACTGGACTGGAGCTACAATACTCTTAAAGTTTCAACAGGCCTGTGAAAGACACCATGTTGGCCCATCTCACAGAGGGACATTCGCAGTCATACAATTAGTTGCAATGTTACATTACAACAACCCTACATATAAGACCAGCCTTGGGTAAAATGTTACCCTAGGTGAAGGGCTCCATGGCACATTCCACTGTCTACTCTAACACCAATCCTGTACACATCATCCAGTGATTTCTCCTGTTTTCCCACATCCAGTGCTCCCCACATTAGACAGATTACTTTTTCCTTCCTTTTATTCATATGTTGCCTTACTCTTTAGCTTTTTTTAGAAGCCATAGCTTTCAAGATTCTTTGAAATGCATTTTAGAGTTTATTTTTAAACAACTTTTTCATCCACTGCCTGACCATTCAAAAGTTGATGGCTTAAAGTAAAATTATGACTAAGGAAAGACATTCAATATTACTGGCCAACTTTAGTTTTCATTGCATTCTTTCAACACCTCCAAAAAGGCCAAGACAGCCTAGTAATAACTGTATACGAAATAACTGAATTAAGCAGTGGGCCTACGGGTCCCCCAGAAGCCATACAGTTATAGATGTTCTCAGGTGAATTTTACAGCATTTTCTGAACCTTTTGATTGAGAGGTGGCTTGAATGAAAATCACAAATAAGAAAATCAATTAAGTGTTATTCAATGAAGAAATAAGTTTTGCCCGCAGCTTAATGTTCAAAGCTGACAAAATTAGTAACTTACGATAAACTGATAAGACAAATGTTTGAAAAGATGCATAAATCCTGTTTAAGAACACTGACTGCCTTCATATCCCCCCTCAAAAAAAAAAAAAAAAAAAAAAAAGTCACCATCTCTCCATCCCCTTGGTGTTTAGATTCAGATGAAAACAAATGTACAAATGGCCACAGCCATATATTTTAAGTGACATATACATGGCATGCCTTATTCTTATTCCTACCCTCAAAAGGCAGCCACCAGTTTAAATGCCTGATATTTGACTATTAGGAAAGTGAAAAATAATGGTCATAGTAATGCATCCTAATTTGTTGTTCCTAGTCAGTATACAGCCCCTACACATCCTACAGTTACTTTCTTTGCACACCTTAAGTTCTTTGAGAGAAGTAAAAGAAATAATAACCAGAGTGTCCACAACCCACCACAAGCTATAATGACCTCCTGTGCACACCTCAGAGGTTTGGCTGTGAGAAAAATTAAAGAAATAATGATAATACCATCCGCAATCCCCAAAGTAACAGCAACCTTCTGTACTCATCTTTGAGCAAGGCTGCTTTTTGAATGGGTAGGGTAGAGGGCACAGGCCACCACTAAGTCCTTGTCAAAATCCATTTATACAGTCTGGGGTATGGAGGTCACCAGACTGTACAAACTAAGAGTTTTAATGTTCTGTGATGTATTTTATGTCTTACTTTTGAAAAGAAAAATAATTGCTTGTAAACTGCATTTTTTACTGCAAATGTGTCAGGCACTAATGTGTGTCCACAGATAAAAATCAATGATATTTTACACACACACACACACACACACACACACACACACACACACACACACACACACACACACACACACACACACACACACACACACACACACACACAGACAGACAGACAGACAGACAGACACACACACACACACACACACACACACACACACACACACACACACACACCCCTGACAAATCAGGACTATCATAGTCACAAAAACACACAAACATGCTGCATTCTTACCTTCAGAGAACCTGCCAGTTCAGGCATGTCTTTAGGGTGCTCCACCCCCCTACCCCCAACACAGACAAGCATAACGGCAAAGATGATGGTGCATTTTTTTTTTTTTTTTTTTTTTCGAAAATGAAAGAAATTATGGCCAGATTGCTAATCTTACACTGCACTCCCAAACACACACATACAACATAACTCAAAAAAATACCAGTTTTACACTTTCAAATAACACAATGTGTGAACACTAACACTGCAGCACCAGATCAGTGGCTGTTTAGTAGTCAAACAGCAGGGTTAAGTCACTTTTATTCACTTCATTGCAGAGTAACGCATACCTGCCACCATCCATAATTAGATTAAATGTCGCTGATTTTGCCTCATATTTTTGCCCTGTCCCTCATTAAACTTCATCCAGGATTATATGCAGTCAATAATGCCAGACATTCGAGTTCTGTATTTGTAACTGTTCAGAAAATGCATGCTGATGCAAAACATGATATTTTATTATCTTTATAAGAGAATTAAGAGTAATATTTAAAACGTGTTCCTGATTTTGAACCTTTATTCCTCCCCAGAGTTCATGAGCAAAGAAGTTGAGAGTTACGGCATCTGGTGTCCTTACAGTATTTACAATACTCCCTGAAAGAACATTCCTGAAGATCAGGAGCATCAGCTCTTCTTAAAATCTCAGGTAAGAATCGAGATCAGTTACTGTAGGTTGCCAGTCTTTAGCACTTATCTTGCTCATGGTCATTTATTGATTACTGGTTTTGTCCGAACAGGGTCATATCATAACCCTATTTAGGATAACACATGATCAGAGACAGAATGAGCTTTTTTTTCCTTCTCATTTTCCTTCAACCATTGTCAGCTTTTGTGGGGCTCGCATAAGTCAAAAATTATGAGCCCCCCCCCACAGTCTTGGGTATCACTGGTGCCCAAGGTCAGCTATAATGTTAGTTTTAGTGAAGAAAATGTCCACCACCAAGATTTAACTAATTCAAGAATATTATGTTTGTGGTAAAACATTCAATGAAATTATGAAGCCTGCTACTTGCCAAAACACTGTCACTGCAACCAGAGATACCTTACAATTTTAAAGGAATATAGTGATGCAAATTTTTAGGATTCTTCATCCTAAGAGTAGTTATTACCCACCTGGTTTATTAAGCACAATAGTGCTGCATTAGCATTTTTTGGTTTGACAAACAAGTAATAAAATTTCAAAACAAGATAATTTGTTGTGGTCACCCCCCCACCCCTTCCAGGACCAGGAGCCCCTAGCAACGTCAGAGTTTGCTGGTGCCTAATACTGTTATGCTAGCTGTACAACTGATGTAGTGTAATATTTCATTACTAAGCCTCAGTCATTCTCTTTGCTCAAATAATGCACGTCATAACCAGTACTCTATAGAATGACAGTAAGTTCACTCATTTTATTTCTTAACGCTTCTTGCACTGCTGAATAAACAATCTAATCCACATCTCTCATTCTGCTGTACCTTCAATACCTTAAGAAAAACATACACCTTTTAAAAGATTCTGCCAGTGCCTTTTACCTGCTTTATGTGCAACTGTGCAAACATTTACTCTTTCTATTATCATATCTCAATTCTTACTGTATTTTTCAATGTTATGATGAATCATTAATGATGGAAATTCTTTTAGGGTGCCCAAAAGATAATTTGTTACACCTAACCATACCTTTCAACCTCTTACCACAAGAAATCTGGACAAAACCTAAAATAATGCGAGGAGAAAGGCTCAAAAATAGGGACAGATTTCAAAAAGTGCTCTTATAAACTTTGAAAGTTGCTAAAATAACAGGATTCATGTTAGAATGCATTTTTATGAAGGCCATGAAGTCTGCAACTCAAGTGTATGTCATTATTTAGCATCTTTAATCCTCAGTGATTTTTCAGAAAACCATATATTTTATGAGGAATAGACCAAAATTATAAGGTAAAAGTCTGGAGATTTCTGCAACAGTCTGGAGAGTTGAGAGGCATGCACCTAAAAACAAGCAGTTCTTTATCTGAATTCTGTAAAAATTTTGATAACTCCCAAAGTATCATAAGATGAATCATTCCTTCAAAGGGTCTCTCCTGTCTGTAACAATATAAAATGATTTTGACACTTTTGTGACCCTAGCAAGGATGCCAGAAAATATTCAATATTTTTGTTAAGAGTCACGCTAAAGGTGAGGTTCCCAAGTTATTTATTGGTCTCATTGCCCTTGTTTCCATTTCTTATAGAAATACTGTGATACTCGCTAGTTCTTTAAATATCGAAAGCATCCTCTGACTCTTAATCTTATATGTAAGGATTAGGAGTATGGAAATGCTTCTTTAGTTTCTGTGCATTTATTTGTAAAGCAAAATTGTTTCAATATACTACATGCTAATCTTCCATTGTTCAAAGTCCTTTATCCTTCCTTTCATTCCCATATTGTAAGAACATTTACTTAATGAAAGCTATCTGAAACTGCACTTCCTAAAAACACTAAATACAGTATTTTTAAGCTATCATTGACATAGAAGTGTGAGAATGTTGTGAAGTAGTTCTTCCCTTCCATTTGATGTTATAAACAATTCGTTTCACATCCAAACAACAATCTTTTGTTTAGCCACTGAGAAAACACTTGTATGTTGTATTAGGTAATGATTTTATTTTATGATACAAAAATGCAAAATAGCCGTACCATTATCAAGAGTGCAAGATAAACTGCTTCATAACTATTCATATGGTGAAAACTTAAATGATATCATATCTTTTTTTCTGATCTTACTAGTACAACTAAAACCCAAATGGAGACAAATTTTACAACATGGACAGAAGACGTCCAGTTCAAATAAGACACTCAAACAAGTAAGCAAAGCCTTCAGCAATACTAATGTGATATAAAAAAGAGAAATGTGAGTTTTAAACAGGAACTAGAATACATTTTAAATAGAGTTGCTGGCTACTGAGACTTGTCTGCATACATCAACTGGACATAAGCTGATTTACGTATATTTTCTGCACTTATTTAAGATTTGAGTGAGTAAATATTGTGTGTCTTGGATTCAGTAAATATTGTGTGTCTCTCTGAATCTCTGCAGTAGTTCCCCCCCCTCCCTGTTTCTTGTTGTGGTGTTAGTCTTGGGTGGCTTTGGAATTGCCCGCCCCTGCTGTAAATCTCTTTATGCACACTCCTCCTGGACCCATCTCATTCGCTCACTCAACTGAGTACAGTGAGATCATATTTTGATTTTGGATACTCTTACCAGTCCCATCTCCTCTGCAGTGTACAGAGAGAGCACTTGAGAAGGGCATTCCCCTATAGTATCTTAATCTGCTCTGTTTCCTCCATCTCAAAAAAAAAAAAAATTTGCACGTCATCTGCCTTACTGTATTTGTGTTTCTTCCTACTTTATTACCTTATTTTGCTTTTGCCTCTTTTAACATTTTAAAGTGGAGCCTGTGTGTTGAGAGACAGCCTTACAAGACTATCTGCAAATATATAGAGCTGAGTATATTTTTCTGTATTATTCTGTATTATAGAGCTAAATTGTTGCTTAGATATCTGTTGTCTTACTATTCTGCAAATATACAGAGATCAGTATATATTTTTTTGGTTTTATAATTTGCACTCTGATTCCTCACATCTCTGTTGAAACTTCCCCCCCCCCACTGTTCTTGGTTGTAGTTTAAATTTGGTGGCTTTTGCAGTGCCCACCCCACTGTAGATTTGATCTAGGACACTCCCCCAGTCCCATCTCTTTACCGCATTCTACCTAATAAACCCTTTCTGCACTTGCTTTGAGTCCTTTTTAATTTAATTACATTTTTTCAAACTGTGTGTGGACTAATACTGCTACATACTCAAGTGTGCCAGCTTGCACTGCATGTGAATTGTTTTTACTACTGTTTTTGCTACTTTTCTGAAAAAAAAATATTTGCTTTTACTGTATTTGTGTTTCTTCCTACTTTATTTTGCTTTTGCGTCATCTTAAAAGTACTCAATTGTATTTATTACTGCTTGGTGTATCGCATTCTAAGCCTTTTAGTTTAAGCACTTGGGCTTCAGGCCAGTTGTTTTACATTAAGAAGGTTTGTGGTCTGCACTGTGGTGGCAGGACAGGTAGCTTAAATCCTTCTAAGTTGGGAAATGCTGATTGAGGGCTCAGTGTCTGTTATTCTAAAAGTGTATTAGTTCTGGTTTAAGCACTTGGGCTTCAGGCCAGTTATTTTACATTAAGAAGGTTTGTGGTCTGCACTCTTGTGGGAGGAGAGGCTGGACTCTACCCTTCTGAGCTGGGAATTTCTGGTTAAAGCCTTATAGTGCCTGCATATTTGAACTGCTTCTTACTGAAATTGGTACACCTGGTTTGCTGTAGCATAGACTAGATCCAGGCATGCTGAATCTAGCTTTGTTTGTATGCTTGTTGTTTGTTTGCTTGTTATTTCCCTGAAACGCTAATTCCACCTAAAATGCAGATTTTCAGCGCTTCTGTGGATCCCTAGTGATATCTGCATTACTTACTGTACTTATTTCCTTGTTTCACTTGAAAGAAAGTTACTCTTTGTCATTTTTGCATTTAAGTTACCTGTAACACATTGCATTTAAGTTACCTGGCACTTGCTCACTAAAGCAATTATATAAGTCAGCACTAAAAAATTAAAAGCACTACACCCTCACAAACTCCCCTTGAGTACCTTGTTCCCCATTAGCCCTTGTTTTCAATTATAAAGGAATTCCCAATACTATTCTAGCATGTCCAAAGGTCAGTTGTCAATCTCCTCTCCGGTCCAGCTGGTGAATCTGGGAATCTTGAGGCAATGTTACAACTGCGTCATGTACACAGACAACCCTCTCCTCCTCCCAACAAATTCCAACACATGTGAGAGATGCAACCATATAGCCATACTGGAGGCTAAGCTCTCTCAACTCAGTACTGGCAAAACCAGTCAGGAGGAGAAGGAAACCACACTTACTACAATTCCAGTCTCACATAGACCTACCACGACAGCAAACCAAACACATAAACACACAAAAACATACTCGGAGGCTCTAAATAAAAATCTGCCTAAGCAACAGAGACCTCCAAAGCAGACACCCAAGCAACCGCTACCCCAAAACAAAACACGTGCAACACATAGCTCACAAAGCCAGTGTGCCGAACAGTCACAGCCCTTAAGGCTAAACAACACACCTGATACACTTGTAATAGGTGACTCTATCGTCAGGCACACTGACGTACCGCTCACCAGGCTGAACAAGGAGAAGGTCACAGTGAGCTGCCTGTCGGGCACTAGGATCCGCCACATAACACAAGCACTCGGGTCACTCCAAGGCAAGTACAAATATGACTCAGTCATTGTCCATGCTGGTGTGAATGACCTGAGATGTACCTCCCTGGACTACATAAAAAGAGACATAGAGGAGATCTCTGAACATGTAGCCCAGGCCGGTATGACCCTGACCTTGAGTAGCATCTTACCCTCACCAAGAATGATGCCACAATATGAAGACAAGATGATCAATTTCAACAATTGGCTTATGTATTGGTGTCATTCAAAGGGGATCCAATGCCTGTCAGCCTGGGATGACATGCTCGACAAGCCATGATGCTTCACCAGGGACGTCTTGCACCTGACACCCCTGGGCTTTCGGATATTGACAAAGGCCCTTGCTACCCCCATAGTGCCTTTTTTAGGCAAGGCTCAAAAGACAAACCCACCTCCATTGGTATCACAAGGGATAAGAAACTAAGAGTAATGCTACTCAATGCCAGAAGTCTAAACCTCAAGATGCATGCACTCGGAATTCTCCTTAGCATGGAGAACATCGATATCTGTGCAGTAACAGAAACCTGGTTCAAGGCTCCCGAGAGCACCCCAGCTCTACCAGGTTATACCTCATACCATGCTTTTCGGCCCCTAAACTTGGACCGAACCACAAAAGGAGGGGAGAATCAATATTCGTCAAAGATACCCACACCTCCAGGTTGGTGGCACAGCACAAAGCATCAGAGACTATCCATGTGCAACTAACAGTGGGTAAAACTGCCTTCCAGTTTATAGCCTGCTACAGACCACCCTCCCAAACCCAGGAACCCCACTCGGCCTTCCTGAGAACACTGGAAAATATGAAGGTCTCTCCAAACACCATTATATTGGGCGACTTCAACTACCCAAACATAGACTGGGAGCATTACTCTAGCTCCAACACCCTAGCCCAAAGGTTCCTAGAATTTATAAACTCAAATGCTATGGAACAACTTGTTACCACTCCCACAAGAGGGGAAAACATACTGGACCTGATCATCACCAACATGGGGACTCTATGCTGCAGACCAGAAGTGTATCCCTCATTGGTAAGATCAGACCATAAGCTAATCTCACTGGATATTCACATCCGGTCATGAGCACAGTGAAAAACTTCTCTAAAGCAAATTTCACACTCCTCAAAACCGAGATGGAGTCCTTCAAAGCCCCCGGGCCTGTGGAAAATACGGCCCAGACCGCAGAATCCTTTATAAACACATTCTATGAACACCTTCAGGAATGCATGGATCATGCAATCCCAAATAAAACCAAGACCCAATCCTCCAAAGGCAGACGTCCTGTCTGGTGGACCCCAGCCATAAACAAACTATACAATAGAAGGAGGAAGCTACTACATGATAGAGCAAAATCCCAAAAAGGGAAGGCATCTCTGATCAGTATTAGCAAAAAACTACGGGCACTCCTAAAATCGTCTAAGGCCAGCTTCGAGAGAAAAATTGCACAGGACACTAAGGATAATCACAAGGCTTTCTTTAGTTATGTTAGGAACCTGGGTGAGAATTCCCAGATATGCTCAGAATTAGTCCAAAATGACAAAAAATACACTGAACCCACAGACATTGCCAACATCCTAGCTGACAGGTTCAGCACAAACTCCCCTCCTCACCAAAAGGGCAAATATCTATCCCAGCAGAGTGCTGCCCCCCTGACATCTCAGATGCTCAGGTAAGAGATGCCTTCTCCAAAGCAAAAAACACAGCATCAATGGGACCAGATGGTGTCCCGGGCTGTGTCCTACATGAACTCCAAGAAGAGCTAAACCCAAACATAAAACTACTGTTCAGTCTCAGCCTTACTACAGGATAT
Organism: Protopterus annectens; assembly: GCF_019279795.1. NCBI lineage: Eukaryota > Metazoa > Chordata > Ceratodontiformes > Protopteridae > Protopterus > Protopterus annectens. The sequence continues at coordinate 774,479,190 of NC_056735.1, forward strand.
GTACCCAAAGAGTGGCGTACAGCAACAGTGTTCCCTCTCCACAAAGGTGGTACCTCAACGGATCCTGGAAACTATCGCCCCATAAGCCTGACTAGCTTGGTCTGCAAAGCTATGGAAAGGATCATCATGGACCTCATAAATAAAGATATTGGGGACCTACAGACACTGGATCCTACCCATTTCGGCTTTGTTAAGGGCAGATCCTGCCTCTTAAACCTGGTTGATTTCTTTGAAACAGTCACCAAGGCCATTGATGAGGGGAAGGCGGTCCACACAGCCTACCTGGACCTCGCAAAAGCCTTCGATACAATACCCCACTCGGGCATGATAGATAAGCTCACCAGCTTAACTATAAACCCCTATGTCACTAGATGGGTTGCAAACTGGCTCAAGGACAGAACCCACATGGTTAGAATTGCTGGAGCCATGTCAGACTCCAAACCAGTTACAAGTGGCATCCCACAAGGCTCAGTCCTGGGATCTCTCTTGTTTGGTATATATTTCTCGGAGGTACAGGCCAACACAGAAGGACTGTGGCTGACCAAGTTCGTAGATGACTGCAAACTGGGCACCATAATTGACTCTCCAGCCGACACAAGCATCCTCCAAAAGGGCCTCATAGAAACAGACAACTGGTGCCAGAGCCATGGCCTCAAGCTAAATGCCAAAAAGTTTATAGTCATCCCCTTTGGCAAAAACAAAGTGCCCACAAATTACCACATAGGTGGTAATCCATTAAGTATAGAAGAAGTAATTAGGGACCTGGGGACCCAAGTTGATAGCAATCTCTCATTTGACAACCACGTGGCCAAAGTGGTTAGAAAAACATTTTATACAGCCCATCTAATCATGAAGGGATTCACATCTAGATCAGGGGAGGTCACTGTGCCTCTTTACTCATCCCTCATCAGGCCCATAATTGAGTACAATGCCCCTTTTGGGATGTACCTTACCAGACACCTGCAGCAACTGGAAAGACTCCAAAAGTACCTCACCAAGAGGATCAAAGGGCTCAAACAGATGCCATATGCTGCCCGGTTAAAGAAACTCCAGCTCTACTCAGTGGCATACCGCCTGCTCAGAGGCGATCTGTGCCTGACGTATAAAGCCATGTCCAACCCAGAATTAATGGACATGCTGCACCTCAGAAAATCCAAATCCCATCGAGCTACGGGCTCGAGAGACTTGAACCTCAGCACTGAAATAAACAGGACATGCTGGAGGGACAGATTCATAACCCAGAGGCTCCCTTCACTCTGGAATAAAATCCAAGTCCAGGTTAGGCAGAGTCCCTCATTGACTCTCTTCAAGAGGAATCTTGATGAGTGGATGGGAGATCGTAGGTTTACCCCGGGTATCACTTCTGTGTCACTGTTAGACAGAGGCACAGTATACTAACCTCAAAAAAGGGCATAGCAAAATTAATTTAAAATGGGTGGCGAAAGCCAAACACACTCTGGCTAGGCTTATAAATGCCCTAGGGCAGATAGCCTAGTATGAACCTATGAACATATGAACCTATGTGAAACTCCATTTTTAACTGTGCAAATAGTGTTAAAGTACAAAATCTGTTTCTTTAAAATTCAAACATTTTGCAATGTAAAATAAATTTCTCAAAATGTAGAATTATCTTTCCTTGACAAAGGCACTTTAAATGTCTAGAAGCAGAAATGATTGATCAGAGGTTAAAAGAGAAGAAATCAGAAAGAACAAGGATATTTTACATCTTGTACCAGAATAAATAAATGCATAGCCATAAAGCTCTCACAAAAATGTCAGGAAGGATATGTATTACTTCGGCTTACGTCAACAAAACTACATACAAAAATTTGGTCACAAGCCCAGGTAGGGTGGTAAAACTGTACTGATAATGTTACAAATTAGCTTATTTACACAATATTACTTTTTAAAGAATCAGTGTACATTTTCTGCAATATGAAGATACCTTTCTGCACAGTATCAAGTATTCTGTTAAAGGATCATATCACCCTTGGACTCTAACAGAGTTAGGCAGAAAGGAAGGAGAAAGCAGTTTGTAGCAACACCAGTGGCACTATATTGGATAAAACAAAATTCTTAGTATTTAGACCTTCAAGAAACTCATAGTCAGTCAGTCAGCCAGCCAGACTATGGCCATCTCAGTTCTGCAAGAATTTATATGGACATAATAAAGGCTAGCAGAATACCAAGCAAAGCCTAAGTAATGGTTTTGAGGTTTGCAAACTTCCAACATTTCCTAAAGACCAGTGCCATAGCAAGAGTGGGGCAAAGGAGGCAGCTGAACTGGATTCTAATGAATGGCATGCTGAAAAAGTTTGACAACTTACAGGTTGTCAGTTAAGCAATCTTGATCAGTTGAACTGTAAAATATATCAAACTTTCCTGTTCTTTTAAGCAAGCAATAATGCCCAACAGGGTGAATGTTAATGTGTAATTAATGCTCACCCACGGGGTATTACGAGGCCCGACACCACAGGCATCACTGCAGTTCATACTGCAAAGGTTTAAGACTAGTATGTTAATGGTGTTGGAGGAAACATTTTACATCCAAAATAAAAAATATCCATGTATTTATTTTTTTGGTTCCTTACTCCTAAAACGTTTGGTTTATTGGCAGCTATTAGAGATTAATGTCACTTAATAATGACACAGATTTGAGTTTCAGACTTTCATTTTGTTTAAAAAATCCATTCTAACATAAATACTGTTACTTACGGAACATTTGATAAGAACAATTAAAACGTGTTCCTATTGTTGAGCCTTTGTTCCCCCATTATTTTAGCTATCTAGATTTCTTTAGCTAAAAGGTCGAGAGGTATGCAGACCTCTTTACTACTGCTACCAGTTGTTGATCTCTCATGCACGCACACACACACAAACACACACACACGCGTACACACACACACGAATTATAGATATGTCTATCTGCTTCAGAAAATGCAAGCTGACACAATTCTTAATGTTCAAGAAATGTAATTTTATAACAGGATTATTTAAAATAGGTTCCTATTTTGATCCTTTGTCCCCTGTTTATGCTTATCCAGATATGTTGAGCTAAGACTTCTTATGAAAAGAAATCTGGACATAGCCATAAATAATGGGTGGAGTAAGGCCAAAAAATAGAGACAATTAATATTGCTCTTATAAACTTAAGAGAGTTGATAAAATAACAGGTGTCCCATTAGCATGAGTTTTCTGAAGGTTATGAAGTCTGTAACTCAAATGTCTGTCTTTACTCTCTAACTTCAATTCTGACAGATTTGGCAGAAAACCAAAACTTTTATGAGGAACACACAAAAAATATCCAAAAATATGAGGTGAAAATCTGGACAGTTGAGAGGTATATCAAGAGGTTTGCAGACCTCCTAACTGCTGGTGCCAGGGATTGCTTGAACACTTCCACTGCTCTCTTTCTCTCTCTCTCTCTCTCTCTCTCTCTCACACACACACACACACACACACACACACACAGTCTCTTCTGCTTTCGTACATGCATACATTCACACACAGACAAACACATACACACTTTGTTACTTTAAGTTTCTTTTGTTTTTTTATTTTATAGTCGCTAAACAGCAAAAGCTTGAGTGTAAAATAATGGCTCGATCAATCTTGCTGTTCACACACACACACACACACACACACACACACACACACACACACACACACACACACACACACACACACACAGAGTCTCTTCTGCTTTCATGCACGCATTCATACACATAGATACACACATTTTTTTTTCATTTTCATTTATTTGTATTTTACACTCGCAAAACAGCAAAGCGCTGCTTACCACGTGTAAAATAATGGCTCGATCGATCTCACTTTCATTCACATACAGTTACACACACAAACAAACACACAAGCACTTTTTCTTTTAACCCCCCCCCTTTTTTATTTTTATATTTTACACTCACTAAACAGTAAAAGTGCTGCTTATCAAGCAAAAGTAATGGCGTTTTTTTTTCTGTCTGAGCTCCACAGTGGTTTGAGATGCTGCCATGAAGCGGTGGACTTGTTTTTCAATGGGCATTACTTCTATATTAATACCCTGCTGGAAAACCTTCATTCTCTAATCAGGATGCGACATACAAATTGCCGATTTTCTAAAGATTATTAAACTACTGTGGGGGAGAAAAAGAAAGAAAAGATACTTTATAAGTTGTCAATAAGTGGCAGTTTGTAAACTACTAAACTGTTCTGGAAACGTTAACAGCTTACAAACTATTATGTAATTGGGGAGGACAAATGGTACTACTGGCCAGGACACCACATGCCCTTGTAATATCTCCAACCACCCCCCAAAACCATCTGCGTTTCCACAGTGGTTTCTAGGTCACACAATAATTGCTAAACTTTGTAAATTCTTTGGCCTTCACCATCAAAAAACACTGCACATCAACAGTAGAGGCATTCTTACTTCATTACATCTTTTCCAATTTTCTTTTTTCTAGCCTTTTCATTTTCTTCTTCTATCCACAAAATTAAATCTTGGTCAGTTTACCAAGTCATTAAGATTCTTACTTCTGATCTTTAGTGGTTTCTTGCCTCAATCAACCTACTGACCCTGGCGCTGAATGCCTCTTTCCTGACAAGTGCACTTTAAGCAGGTTCTGTGTAACCTAGTTTTTAAAGTACATCAGAAAGGAAAGTTGCGTAAAATCTTACCATAGCCATAGATGTCCTTCTCTTCCATGTTGCAGTATTCACTAGTGGGTTTACCCTTCTTCCAATCAGCTTGTCTGGCCAAGTTTTCAAAGCTTTTCCAGTCACTGATGGTGTGTCGGACATCTGATATGTCGGCAGGTATGTGGGCCATAAATGTGACGTCTGAGCGCACCAGCCCTCAGAACCATGGAAGCCCCAGATGGAGCCAGTCCTGATGGCATAGCTTGTACAGAAGTTGAGGAGAGCAAGTACAAGGATAAGAGGGGGATGGTGGAAAGGAAGGAAGACTGAAACATGGAAGAGAAGGACATCTACGGTTATGGTAAGAGTTTACACAACTTTCCTATGTCCTTCTATTCCAATGTTGCAATATTCACTAGTGGGTGAGTACAAAAGCTCACTGCTGGCTGGGAGGTGGTCTGAATGAGGATTCCAGGAACCCATGCAGGATAGCTCTGGCAAATCCTGCCCTAGCCCTGGAGAAGTGGTCCACTTTATACTGTCTGGTGAAGGTGTGCACAGAGGACCAATTAGCTGCTTCCAAAATGGATTTGGTGTCTAGGCCTTTAAAAAAGGCTCCAGAGGAAGCTATGGCTGTTGTGAAATGGGCTGTGACACTGCCTGTCAGTGTCTTCCCATGGTGCGTGTAACAAAAGGAAATGGCCCTAGCAATCCAAGAAGAAATGGTTTGTTTTCCCACATCTTTCCCCAGAGCCCTGGGGTGGATGGAAACAAACAGCTGGTCTGATTTGCATAAAGGCTTGGTCTTATGCAAATAGAATCGAAGTTGCCTGTGGACATCTAGGGAGTGAAGGACTCTCTTACTGTCTCCCTGAAGATTTGGAAAGAAGGTGGACAGGTGAATAGCCTGATTCAGGGAAAGGTCACTGACCACCTTGAAGGTGAAAGAAGGATTAATCCTGAGGGCAACCCTGTCCATATGGAAAACTAGGATGGGTGGGGTAGCCATAAGGGCTTGGAGCTCTGAGACCCTCCTGGTTGATATCAGAACTACTAGTACTACTGTTTTCCAAGTACAAAATTTCAAGTCAGCCTTGTCAGCTGGTTCGAAGGGTGGTAGCATAAGTTTTTCTAGCACATTGTTAAGGTTCCAGGAAGGAGGGGTCAGTTTCTTGGGGGGGGTCTTAAATGTAAAACACCCTTTAGGAATAGCTTGGATGGAAGCCTGGCTGCTTGCCGAGGTTCCATAGGCAAACAGGCAGAAATGGCAGACAGGTGTGCTTTTAAGGAGGAGTAAGACAAGCTTGTCTGCAGGAGTTTGCACAGGTAGGACAGAATCAGAGGCAGGTCACTGTCCAGCTGCTCCATCTGTCTTTTGTGACATCACAAAACCTTCTCCATTTAGAGAGATAAGATTTCCTTGTGTTGGATTTCCTGGCCTCCTACAGGACTGAAAGCACTTCCTCATAGTACAGGTGTCTGAAGGGAATCAGAATCCTATCAGCAACAGGGACAGGTGAATGGATCTTCATTGTGGGTGAATCTGTGCCCCCTTGTGCTGTGCGAGTAGATCCACTGAGGGGGGTAACTTGTGGTGATTGCTCTTGGAGAGATGAAGAATGGGGAACCACTGCTGCCTTGGCCAGTAGGGAATTACCAACAAGATTTTTGGTGAGGCCTGCTAAATTTTCAGTAGGACTCCCTGGATCAGGGTGAAGGCGTACAGAAATCTCCCTTTCCAAGACATTAAGAAGGCATCTGTTTGCAGTGCCTTCAGGTCGTGAGTTCTGGAGCAGTAGCTCTGGAGTTGCATGTTTGTGGAGGGGGTGAACATGTCTATCTGTGGAATACCCCACATATGGATCAGATCTAGGAATACATCTCTTGACAGCATCCATTCGTGACTGTCTGAGGTGGTTCTGCTTAAAGAATCTGCCTGACAATTGTGTTGGAACGGGATGTAGGCTGCCTGGAGGGAGTTCCCCTGGGAGATAGCCAGATCCCATACCTGTAGAGCTAGTCTGCAGGCGAGGTAGGACTTCATCTCTCCTTGCTTGTTCAGGTACCACATCACTGTGGTGTTGTCTGTGAAGATCTTTAGTATGCCCTTTCTGAGGAAAGGCTGGAAGGCCTGCAGGGCAAGAAGTATGGCTATTTCCTTGATGTTGATGTGCCAGTGTTTGTGTTGGTCTGTCCACAAATCTTGCACTGCTCTTGTGTACAGAGTTGCCCCCCAGCCCAGATCTGATGTGTCTGTGTGCATGATTTGGGAAGGGGGAGCATTTTCAAGGGAAGGCCCTGGGCCAGCCACCACTTCAGTTCTTGGTGGAGGTAGGGGAGGGTTGGGATCCTGAACTCAAGGGGGTATGAGTGCTGGGTCCACACTGAGTGAAGATACCATTGCATTTTCATCATGTGTAACCTTTGCCAGGGGTAGCATGGGAATAGTAGCTGCCAAGTACCCAAGAGGTCTGAGGAATTCTCTCGCAGCCAGGACAGGTGAGAGGAGGGCAGACTGTAGGTGGTGGGTGAGGGAAAGTACCTTTTCCTCCAGGAGGAAGGCCTTCTTGAGGTCTGTCCTGATTCTGCATCCTAAGACGACAATGTCTTGTGTAGGGTCTAGCTGGGATTTGGGGAAGTTCATGGGGAACCCTAGAGACTGCAGCAGGCACAGGAACTCCTTTGTGTGGGCAAGGAGGGTTTGTTTGTCTGCTGCTTGAATGAGAAGGTCATTTAGGTATGGGAAAATCTGCATTCCCCTTGTCCTACAGGAAGCAATGACTGGGGTTAGGCATTTTGTAAATACCCTTGGTGCAGTGGAGATTCCAAAAGGCAAGGCACAGAAATGAAAATGAGAGCAGCCTGCTTTGAATTTGAGGGAAGCATAAGCAAAACATTTTTGGCTAGGCTTGGTTATGCCCTAGGGCCAGTAGCCTAGTACCTACCTATGAACCTATGGGAATGTGCAGGTAGGCATCCTTGATGCCCAGGGTCACCATGAAGGCTGGAGGAAGAATGAGGGAAAGAGAATGGGTAGTGTTATCATCCTGAAGGAGGGGACCTTCAAGAAGATGTTGAGATGGGAAAGGTCTAGGATAGGTCTCCTTCGTCCTTCCTTCCTGGACACCAAAAAAATTCTGGAATAGAAGCCTTTCCCTCGAGTCGAGGGGGGGGGGCAGTTCTATAGTGCCTTGGAGTAACAGGTTGTTTAGGACCTCAGGTAGGAGGGACATCTGAGAAGGGAGGGGGGAGAGATCCGAGACATGAAGTAACCCTCCCTCAGGATTGTCAAAACCCACTTGTCAGATGTCACTAAGGCCCATGCAGGGAGGCAGTGAGAGAGATGGGTGGATAGAGGTATGGTGGGAAGAGGTGGGGGAAGAAAGGGAGGCAGGCAGCAGTCAGACACTGCCTGCCCTTTCTAGAAAGGGAGGTTTCTGGGCAGTGGCCTGAGAAGTCCTAGGCTGAGTAGATTGTCTCCTGTGGGGTCTTCTAGACCTGGAGGGGGCAGAGGGCCTTGAAGTCTTTCTTATGAATTGCGTCTTGGCTAGGTAGTTCCTCTGGAACTTTAGGATTGGAGAGAAAAGGAGATGCTTTAGGTCTTAAAGTTCTTTCCCTTTTTGTTGGAGTAACAGTACAGTCAGGGATATCATTGAGTTCTTTGGAGGCTTTGTCTAGCAAGGCCACAGAGAATTTGGCCATGTGTGACTGGTAATTTGTAGCCCTAAAATCTAGGGTAGCAGAAGTGTATATCTTCTTTCCCCACCTCTCCATGGCCTTGCCATCCTTATCTGCAGGCAGGACAGTGGTAGTAGGGAGAGGTTTGTTTCCCTATCATTTGCAATAGAAATAGTAGCTGGGTCTGTTGGAGGGCACTTCAATAGGAATTTCTCTGTGTCAGTTACCTTGTATAATCTGTCTGCCCTTCTAGGGGCAGGAGACTGGGAATCTGGATTCATGCATACTGTAGGAAAAGCATCCAAGAAGGCAGGCTGGACAGGCGGAATAGGCTTCGGGTTATGAGATTCTATCTGGATCAGGTCATAGAATCTTTTTTGAGCTTCAGACATGTCTGAGCATTTCCATTTAAAATGTTCTCTCATAAGATTGACTGTGTCCCTGAAAGTAAGGTCTTCCACAGGGAAGTCAGGTTCTGCAGAAGCTTCTTTCGGGGATCCATACCCCAGAGGGGAAGAAATCTGTGATGAGTAGGACAAGGGAGTCCTCTGAGGAGTCCAACATTTCCTCCTCTGAAGGTTGGCTAGGAGTTCTCTCAGGCAGGAGAGGCCTGGGACTGAGAAGAGGTGTAGCGGCAGGAGGGAGGTCTCCAGTAGGCCTAAGGGCCAGAAAGATGTTGTAGAGGCTCTGGTTAAAGGCCTGCCAATCAGGCAAGGCCTCTGGGGCTGGCAGAATATTCCTTGTCTTTTGCTTTTTCTTGGTAGGCCTAGCCAGTGTCTGGCTGGTGGTAGGCCTGAAAGTCATAGTAGGAGCAGTGGTGGCCTGGTCCAAAGCACCCATCCCAGTTACTGGTTCCCCCCTGGCATCTGAATCAGGTGCTGGGATATCTTCCTCGAATGTGTCGTCCGCTCTGGATTGTGTGGCCTCCTGATAGGTAGTGCAGCAACAAAAACGAACCTCCTGCGCGTGAGCAATTGCACGGCTCAAGGAAACAGAACCATTCAAAGACAAAAAAGGAGAGCCAGCAAACAGTGACTAGAGAAATAAAATGATATATTAAGTGAACATATTCACATATTCACAGCAAATACAGACCGGTTTACACTGAAGAAGGCTGTGCCTTGCCAGCCGAAACCTGTCTGTATTTGCTGTGAATATGTGAATATGTTCACTTAATATATCATTTTATTTCTCTAGTCACTGTTTGCTGGCTCTCCTTTTTTGTCTTTGAATGCTCCTGATAGGTACCCACTTTATCTTAAGTGGTAGATGCTGGTTCCTCGCAAAGCTGATGATGGCTACAGGCTGAGAATTGGAGGAGGGAGGTGCAGTGGAAGTAGATGGCCAAGTGGGCTTGGCCCTCTTCCTGGGTGGTTCAGATGGGGTGTCAGTGGCAGCTTCCATACCGCGAGCGATCTGTCTAAGGTGCTGGTTTTCAAAGTATAAGTCAAGGGCCTGAAGTCGTCGACGAAGGGTCTTGGGGACGAATGACTTACAGATGGCACAGATTTTATAACTGTGATCCCTGCCCAAACAAAAGAGACACTGGTCGTGGGTATCTTTATGGGGAATATCTTGACCACAGTTGCACTTGCTCTTACTGAACATTACCAGACTACAGTACTACACAAAAGTACTGAAGAATATCCCCAACGGGGTACCTATCTTGAAGCAAAACTGATCAAACATCTGTGAGTATCAGGAACACCTGACATACGGCTGGCGGATGAATATTTCTGAGGGCTGGACATCACATTTATGGCCCATGTGCCTGCCAACATGTTAGATGTCCGATGCACCATCAGTGACTGGAAAGGTTTTGGAAACCTCAATGGACAATCTGAATGGAAGAAGGGTAAACCCACTAGTGAATACTGCAACAATGGAAAAGAAGGACATCTAGTCCAGCATACAGAATAATGCACTGGTCACATGTCCTAACTTGCTAATCCAAACCAAGCCTAGTGGCTGTGTTATTGTGTTCATATTAGAGTAGGAACTCAAACTACAATCAGTCGCTCCCTTAAGCAGGAGCTTCCCTTTCAAGTCCTGTCTGATAACTTTATTTCAGCAAGTCTACCATGTCCTCTGCTGCTCCCATTTCAAAACATGAACTTACCAAGGAGGAAACTAAAGTGAATAAAACTACTCCATCCAACTGCCACAGCAGTGGTTTATCTTCCTGGCCTTCTCATTACATCTATACACACAGTATCAGTAGCTTAACAGGTACATTTGTTATTGGAACACTGAAAGGCTGTGGGTTTTCTTCCTAGCCCAGGTGACTGAATTATTTTTCCATTACTGACACTGCACTTCTCAGTGTACTGTCCTTCAGTCAAGATGTTAAACAGAGGACTCCTCTGCCTGAGTTGGTGGTAGCTCATGTGGGTATAAAACATCCTACAGCACCTATTGAAACAGTAGGGGAAGTTCCATGGAGCCCTGGCCAAATTTCTCCTCATCAGTTTAAATACTATCTCAGGTGTCCCCAGAGAAGAGGTAACTAGCCTACTGGACTACCTGGTCAACAAAGGATAAATAAATAAAAGAATAGCACTGGGGTGGTGTAATCCTCCATTGTCAACTCACCCTGTTTCAGATGAAGGAAAAAACCTGGTAGGTTGGTTTCCTTTGCCTAAAATATAAAAAAAGCCTTCTGCAAATACAAACCACTATTTTTCATCCCCACCTCACTTACTAATATGATTATCCCGATCATCACATTTGACAATGAATGAGTTCCTTGCTGTAAATATTTCTCATGCAAAATACTGGAAAATACGTATTTTACCACTGCTGAACCTGCAATAATGCAAGATGGCTACCATTTCTTCCCTCCCCATTTTATTCTAAAATAAATTGGTATACTTTTCTGCAATCCAGATTCCAGTGTAGAAACCCATCAGATAATTACATCAGCTACAGAATCACTATTTTCTTTGAACTCCAGACATGCGATTATGCCTCTTCACCAAGAAATCTGGACAAAGCCATAAATAATGGGGGGGGGGCAAAGATCCAAAGACGGGGAAATTTTTTTATAAACTAAGAACATTGATAGGATGACAGGATTCGCACTAGCATGAATTTTCTGAGGAGTATGAATTCTGAAACTTGAATATCTGTCATTATTTTCTGACTTCAGTCTTCAATGATTTGCCGACAATTTGCCAGAAAAACCACAATTTCATGAAAAATGGACCAAAATATCCTTCTCTCCAGTGCTCTGTTGGAGTCTGACTCCATCTCTCAACATGTGCTTACTTTGGAGGAAAATAATATTTGTATATTTATTCCTTGTAGACATTAATATGTCAAGAAACCACAAACAGCAATGAAGGATACATGCTTACTTCTTGTAAATACTGATGTATACTTAAGTTTCCTCATTTTAATCTACACCAAGATCACCTGCTTTTTTCTGTGATTAATATGGAGTTATGGTTTGTACCAATGATTAGTATTTCCATAATTAATCTGGATGCACAGTTTGCACCAATGCTGATTATTTTCATCAAATGTTAGTTCTATTGGTATATATTTTGTATGTCTTCATAATTGCACTTATTTTTAATCTTTTTTCCTGGACTGAACCTGAAATAGGTCCACACACATCAGTGTTTTACCCTGGTTAACAAAAATAAATGACTAAATACATTCAAAAAGTCTTACATAAATTTGTCCATTCATATCACTGGGTGATTATATGAATACCATCAGGAAAAAGCAACAGACAGTGCCCTACTAAACAATATGCCTTAAGTGGATACACTGACAAGAGATAACATAGTAACAGAGTGGGCATAAGATCCCTCACATCAAGTTCTGTGTCTTGAGCAGATGACCTGACTGCAATCTCCAGCTTTAACTGCAGATAACAGCAAGTGAACATACCAATGTAACATAGCTTCATACTAGCCTCGCAAATAAATTGTGAGATGAATGAAGAGCAGCTGGAAGGAAGACAACAGTACCAGGGCTACAAAACACAGTCTATGCTCACCAATGGCATGACATATTCCCCAAGCAGAAAGCAGTTCTGCATGTCACATGTATACATATCTGGGGATGGTGGTCTATTTTGCAGTTTTACAACATTCAAAACATGATACGATGCCTTCACCAACAAAAAAAACTTGCATTCCATATGACTGAGAACCATGAGTTAAAATGAGAAATACACAGTAGATGTTGGACAAGTAAGTAAACAAAGCAGTGTTGCACAGATGAATACACTATGTATGGTCAGTGAATATCTGGTCCTATTAGCAATCTGATGTGTGCTAAGTGACCAGAGGTAGCCAACAACCCATGACAGATAAGGAACTGGGATCAGATTATGGAGATGAATACAATCCAAAGACATATGACAATACGAGAGACAAACTAAACGTGGACAACCATAAGTCATTCAGTAAATGCATAACAAAGGATGTAAAACATAAACCAACAAACAAGCCTGTTCCACAGAAGTATGTCCTCAAAAGCATGAAAAATATAGCCACGGCATAACCAGATACATTTATCATCAAAAACATCTCAGCAGGAGATTTTTTATGAGCAGCTATTAGAAAAGAATACAATTTACAGAGAACAGAAGATGCATATAATTATTCAAAATAATACCGCAGGTGTTATACAAAGCTAGTCAGCAGGTTGAAAAAGTAGGGAACATTTCTTAAGTATGTGGAAGCAGCATAAAGACAGGGGTATATATTTTTAATGTGTGAGGTACTCTTAGAAATAAAAATATGAACCGGTCAGTATAAAATGTAATTTTAATGACATATATTCCTGATCAACAAGATGGGAGAGGTTTCACAGTGCTTCTTGTGGTCAGATGTCTACCCTGTGTGTTTCATTTACAAATATATAAATTACTATTAACACTTTTTTGGGGAAGGGGGTTGATCCTACATGTATTTTAAAGAGTTAAGAATGGCTAACTGCCATTAAGAAGGTGAAGCGGACATTTTGGAAAAAGTGGAAAGCAAAGTGGATAATGAGGGTGCAGCCTAAATAGAAAATTCATTCATCCATCCATCACCTCTTTTTCCCCATTTCTGCAAATGGGAGTGGGGTGTCATAACATCAGTGGTCATCTTATTGAGCCAATGTTCACAATGCAGTGTTATCGATGAATGGATGGATGAATTTTCAGTCCAGACCATATCCTACTTTGGTTTCCCCTTTTTTTCCAAAATCGCCTCTTCACCTTTTGCCTCAAAAGTGCTGCAATATGATATTAAAAAGGTAGATGATATGACTAAATATTAGAGTTATTTCATATATATCCTAACATATTTTGTGGGTTATAAGCTAGCTATGCAAGAGAACAGGAATTAAGTGAGGGTGACTCTGTATTACTCTAGAAATATGGCACCGTACTTGCACTAAAAAGATGCGGATGTTTGAGGTAAAGTAAGCTGAAATTTATGACTACATGATGCACAAAGATCAGCTATTAATCTTAATGGAATATAAAGCTAAAAGGGGAACCCAAGACTGATTAGTGTATTAAAGATGAAGAAAGTGAAAAGTGTTTAGATTTTGTTAAAACTGATATGCTGCTCTGGACTGGATTCATGAAAAAGTCACTGAGAACAGAGCAGGCTTACCATTTGCTTTTATTTTTAAATAAAGTATATTAAAACAGGATAATTTTTGTACAGTTTGCTTCATGATGTGAAAAGGAAAAAGTATTATTAGGAAAGAGATATACAACAGAACAATGACCTTTTTTATGGATCATGACTTTTCAGAAGCTACATAGCGGCACAAAGACTGTTTATACTACTTAATCACTCTGAAAATTACAATGTAAAGTATAAACTAACTTTTCGTTTAGTTTTGAAAGTGTCGTCCTCATCCAAGGTGCAAACAAAATACAAAAAGAGAGTGTGAGTCGGCATAATGGTTAAGGTCTTTACATCAGAGATACAAGACACAGGGTTTGATTCTGACTTCTAGTTATTTACAAGACTTGTAACAGTCTGATAGCCAAGTATTTGCCCATGAAACTATGAACAAAATCAACAACTGCTAAACTTGAAAGGGTTACTAAAGCCATTAGACTTTGAACTATAAGACATAGAATATGTATGGCCTCCCAGATCTGATGACTTTTCTGAACATAGTAGAAGCACATAACTGGGAGGATCAGACTGATCACGGTGGGAAAGGGAAAGTATTTATTTGCTCCTTGGCTGGTATGCGATTTACCCATGTGATACTTTAGACCGAACATTTAGGATGTTGAGGCTTAACTAGGTTAAGGCTGGTGAAATGTTTTTGTGACTGGAAACAGAGTACTTTTTTAAGCTGTAAAAGTATAAAACACATTTGTTTGTCTGATACAAATGTTTCCCTAAAGGGCTTGTGTGCTGAATAAGCTCTCATTTCAAAAACTGTACTACTCTTGACTGTTATAACTCAATATTACAAAGTAACATTCTTTACAATGCTTATTTTGGAACCAGTTTATAGTCAATATTATAGCAATAACCCACGCCTGGGTGTGGGTAATGCTGGATTTACCCATGGTTGGTGTGGTTTGGTCACGAGGGCGGAGCCCGAGTGGCCAAACAAGAAGACAACCGTGGGTAAATCCAGCATTACCCACACCCAGGCGTGGGTTATTGTTATTATACAATGACATTATTTAAGAAAAAAAATAATTACTTTTCTTAAATAATGACATTGTATAATGCCACCGTGCTTCCCTTCCGCAGCTGTCTGATATTCTGCGGCAGGTCTGATGTACTGTGCATTCGTATGCTTACGC
Organism: Protopterus annectens; assembly: GCF_019279795.1. Classification (NCBI taxonomy): domain Eukaryota; kingdom Metazoa; phylum Chordata; order Ceratodontiformes; family Protopteridae; genus Protopterus; species Protopterus annectens. The sequence goes on from NC_056735.1 coordinate 774,494,290, forward strand.
AGTACATCAGAGCTGTGGGCAAAAGCAATGGAGAAAGCAAGATCTCTGTTGCTTTTTACAAACTGTCTCGCTATGTTAAAGGAGTTTAACATAGCGAGACAGCCTTAAAAAAAGCAACGGATAATCTCCGTTGCTTTTTTTAAAGCTGTCTCGCTATGTTTAACCCATTTAACATAGCGAGACACCTTTAAAAAAAGCAATGGAGATAGGAAGATGTCCGTTACTTTTTTAAAGCTGTCTCGCTATGTTAAACTCATTTAACATAGCGAGACAGTGTGTAAAAAGCAACGGTGATCTTGCGTTCTCCGTTGCTGTAAAAAAAAGAGTTATACTAATGGAAAAAGTCCGGGCGACCGGACCTTTTTCCATTACTATAACTCTGATTTACAACATGCACGCTAACCAATCAGCATGCACGTTTTGGAATATTAATGGGGGGTCGTTGTATAATAGAAGTTTATCCGCTACTGCAAGAAGATTCCTTTCTATAAGGAATTCAAGTTGAACATATAACATTTCTCAGATGGGGGACTTAACAGATAAAAAGCAGGAGGCTAAATGTTTTCCCCAAGTGTTTCTGTGGTCTGAACTGATAATTTATTACTGCAATGTGGCTCTTCTGAATAAATTTAAATTCTGTCAGTCATTACGTTTGTTTAAATCAGCTCCTGAACATTAACAGGAATTTAGCCAGCACTGAGTTTAGATTCCTTTTTATGATCTAATGAAGCTGAATGCATATGTATCTACAGCGTAGACCTTATTCAATAAGCAATAGCAGAACCTTGCCATTTAACATGACTGGTTAGTCTGAATGTACATATTACATTTACTCATACAAGGAGAGGTACTAGATAAGCACATGGGGTTTACTACTGCTACTAATCTGACTGTAAATATTACTGCAGATATACTTTCATAGGAAAATAATAAGTGATGCCCTATGGCTACTCAAATGGAGAAGTATGACATATGGGGCAAGACAGTGCACTTTCCTGGATTAAGTTAAAAGTTGCAACTTGTAATATTTGTATTGGACAAGTCTAAATGTGTCCAATGGCTATATAACTGGACTAATGCTTTACTTCTTCCAATTCTAGTGTGTCCATTCATAGCTGATTATTTTGTCATGGCAGTGTGACTGTTTCTTAATTTCAAATGACAATTTTTGATGAACTTCATATATTTTAGATGGTAATATTTACAGAGATATTTTTAATCAGCTTATTACCATTGGAATAGGCAGCTACTGTTGAAATACAACTATTTTCATGGGGTATCAAAGATGAATGTAAAACATTTACCTGGAAAGCAGAATTTATCAGATAAGCCTCAGGAGACACTTATTTATCATAACTGTTTTGTCTGAATCCACACAAAATTATTGTGGTACGAATGCTTATTACAAAATTAAATGATATGACAACTGTTGATGTCTTAATGGAGCTGACTTGCAGCCACCGAAGTAGCCATGAATGTTAAAATAACCATTTTTTAGAAAAATATAAGTAATAATAATTGCCCATAAATTAAGTTTGAAGTGAAATGGCAAAATACTGTAACTGTAAAGGTGTTGGTGTCCTACAAATGGTCGAATTTAAACTGTTACACATTTTATGATGCTAGTGTGGATACACTATATGATGTGGATACATTCTATAGGTTAGGAGCTAACCATATATAACATTACCAGTGAGGTCAGCTTTTTTTTTTAACAAGAAGCATCTTTATTACATTATCACTTATGACATAGGCAATCATACATTTATATAAATAAAATGTAAACGGAGCAGACAGCCAATCCAACTGGAAAAAAAAAAACATGAAAAACCTAGCCAAGCTACATGTGATTCCTTAAAACCTCTTGTAAAAGAGTATTCTGGGATATATGCAAATGACCCCTTAAGGACACCAGGTGTTTCAGCTATGTGGTGATTCTGAATGCCCATGAATTATTTCTTTTTAAGTTGATTAATGGACTAATTCAGGTCAATAAAGCCAAACCCCCATTAGCTGTAGACATACATGTTTCAGTCTTCTTATGACACCATCAGCACAGTATAAGTGAACTGTTTGACATTCTACAAAAGGGCCTCACAGAGACAGATGTTTGGTGTCAAAGTCATGGCCTCAAGCTCAATGCCAAGATGTGCATTGTCATCCCCTTTGGGAAAAACTTGGTACCCATGAACTACCGCATAGGTGGTAGCTCACTAAACACTGAAAGTGAGATAAGAGACCTTGGGACACAGGTGGACAATAGTCTCTCCTTTGATAACCACATCACCACAGTAGCCAGGAAATCCTTCTGCATGGCACACCTCATCACAAAAGTGTTCTCCTCTAGAAAAAAGGAGGTCATTGTTCCTCTCTACTCATCCCTCATCAGACCTATTATAGAGCACAATGCTCTGTTTGGCATGTATCTCATAAGACACCTACAACAGCTGGAAAGGCCCCAGAAATACCTCACTAAGAGGATTACCAGCCTCAAACAGATGCCATACACAGACCGTCCCAAAAAACTCCAGCTCTGCTCTGTTGCATATCGCCTACTCAGAGGCAATCTCTGTCTAACATGCAAAGCTATGTCAAACCCAGAGCTGTTGGAAATCCTACACTTAAAGAAATCCCAAAAATCTCTGAACCACAAGCTCCAGGGACCTTAAACCTTGTCACCACAATAAACAGAACATGCTGGAGGGATAGATTCCTGTCCCAGAGACTTCCCATTCTCTGGAACAAACTACCCATTCATGTCAAGCAAAGCTCCTCATTAGCCCTCTTTAAAAAAAACCTTGACTGGATGGGAAATAGAAAATTCACCCTGGGGATCACTTCTGTGGTACTGCTTGACAGGGGCACAGGAAAATAATTTTATTGGGTGGTGCAAGCCAGGGAACCTTTTTGGCTAGGCTTATATAGGCCCCAAGGCCGATAGCCTAGCACCTACCTATGAACCTTTAGAAGCACATGGTTGTTGTACCCAGCAGTTGTCCTCAGCAATTAAGGTGTCTGCAAAGTATCCCATCTAATAACTAAATTAAAAGTAAACAGGATACACAGACAATCCAACTGGAAAAAAAAACAAGAAAAATCTAGCTAAGTTAGAGTTTTCACTGTGTGATTCCTTAAAACTTCTTGTAAAAGAGGATTATGGAATACATGCAAATGACCCCTTAAGGAAACCAGGTGTTTCATTTGTATAAATTAAAATAAACTAAACTGACATAGTCTTACTTGCAAGCATTTTACAGCACAGACTGTACTGACATGACATTAGCTGCAAACATTATACAACACTTATAATTTATCCAATCATTGTCAGTCAAACATTACATAGCTCATTCAAATCATGCCTTCTTATAAACCTCATTCCTCCTCTGCATATATGTATCTCACACGTCCTATTGTTTCCTTTGTAATTTGCTCCTAACCTTTTCTAAATATCCCAAATCCAGTTGTTTTATCTCAGTTACTATACATGCTACTTCTAGTAAAGCTGGCTTAGACTTTGCTTTCCAGTTTTCAGTAACTGCTGTTTTGGCAGCCACCACAATTAGACTCAGCAAGGCCTTACTGTGTCTAGGCAATTCTGATTCTGTAACACATCTGAGAAAAATCATTTCCCTAGTTACACCAGCTTACTCATCCAGTATCTCTGGGGTCTATATTAAAAGACCGAATGTTCACAACCGTGAATACGACAACTACGACACGTAAACGCCGAACAGCTGAAACAGTGAAACATGTAAACATCAAAATATGGAACACCAAACGGATTTCCTTGGCCAGCAGGGTGTTCATGGGGAAGAGGAAATATATCCTTTTCCCCACTGTAGTGCAATCTTGGAGTTGCCATATATAAGTAGGGTGCAGTGTGTTTATTGAGGTATGTTTAAGTAAGTTTTACTTACCTGTATGGCACTGTTGTTTTCAGAAATGTGTTCGGCTTTCCGTATTTCGATGTTTACGTGTTTCGCTGTTTCAGCTGTTCGGCGTTTAGGTGTCGCGGTTGTGAACATTCAGTCTTTTAATATAGACCCTATCTCTGACAGAGTAATCTGCAGGGAATCTTTAAAGTCTGCCAACTCATTAAACTCCCATATAATATGTTCCAGATTATCTCTTTCTTCCCCATCACACCTCCAATATTTGCTGTCTACCTGAAGAAAAATTATCTAGAATCTACTTGGGGTATAAAAATATCTATGTAAACATTTCCAAGCAAAAATCCTAAATCTTCTAGATTTTGTTGCATTTTTGGGAGACATACATATACCCCATTGTTTCTTTGTGAATTGCTTATCCAGTCTCTCTTCCCAATCCTTTCTAATCTCCTTTGACTGATACTTATAGTTATCATGCAGTGTTATGTATGCTGTACTAATTATTCTTTTTTTAACAGTAGCTTCTATTCTACACTCTACTAAAAACTCTGCCGGTGCTGGTCTTTTGTTTAGGACCCCTCTATTTATTTTTCCTTCCCTATACTCTGATATCAATCCTTGACATTGAAGGCAATCTCTAACTTGCAGTCCAAATAAATATTTGGCATCTTCCCATTCTATTACCATTCCCTCTCTATTTATTTGCTCCAAATACCTAGGTTACTTTGCCAATTTTCTCCAATAAATTCTTGCCCTGTCTTGCCTATTGTCTGTATCCCTAGTTGCAGTCATCCCTATTGGCAGAATCTCCTTTCTCCATTACCATGTTGGCTTGGTTCTTAGAATACTTTCTGCTACTTTATAAAGACAGTATTCTGCATGATTATTGTTATTGTCCTTAAAAGTATGCATCAGAAATCCCAGTCTCTCCTTGTTTCTTGAGCCCCCCACGACCACCCCCCCATTTTATCATCACAACTTTCCACTTTGAATTATAAGTTTCCACTTTTGCTATGTACTGGAGCCTTAACTTGTAGCTGTGAAATACCCCTTATAATCGGGCAATCCCAATCTGCCTTGTTCTGTTAGAAGAATCAGCTTATCCCACTTGACTCTTGCCATCTGTTCTTCTCATAAAATCCTTCCACTCTTTATTAATTGCTATCTACAACTTTTCCCCGGTTGATAAAAATATCTCTGACCTGTATATAAGACTAAAGGGACTAAAAATGTGCATTTTTGTCTGTTAAAAGCATTCTCGAGTCTGCTCCTTGATCTGTTTAAAACTTTCATTTAGTGGCTACAGCTAGGAACTGTAATAGTGTGCATTACTATGATTGCTCTTTTTATTTAAATTACTAAATTGTAAACTGCTTTTTCATACCAAGACTTGGATTTTCTCTTTGTGGGTGTTCTTTCTATGCTTTTAAAGTGAGGTTTCTGTGTTTTGCTCAGGTGGCATAATCTTGATAGAGGCCTGTTGTGTAGGCTGGAAGTTTTGTTTGTGTTTCTGGCAGCCACTTTCTGTTCTGTTGATTGTCTTCATTATTATTGAGACTAATAAGGCCTCCTGACCTTCTGTAGTATGAGCGATTGGGTAATAGCAGGGGCTGAGTAGTAATCTGATCTTCCAACTCTTCCATTCTTACTGCTATATAAACCCTGTGACTTACAAAAGTTCTGCTTGTATTGTCAGGCTCTGGATTGGATTGCATTGCATAAGTGGAAATTCCTTAAGATTCCAAGAGCAGGCTAAGTTATTTCTTACACTTATTTCACTTAATTGCACTTCTGAAATGCTTATAATCGTGCTATACAGTTGATCTACTATATTTTTGCACTGTTATAAAGCTTTTTTATTGTTTCACTGCATTTATGTACTGTTTTAAACTGTTTTAACAATTACTTAACTGTAAACTGCTTTTTCATACTGACAGTTGTATTTTCCATTTGTGAGTGCTCTATCCGAACTTTTCTGTGCATTTTTGTCTGTTAAAAGCACTCTCGAGTCTGCTCCTTGATCTGTTTAAAACTTTCATTTAGTGGCTACAGCTAGGAGCTGTAATAGTGTGCATTACTATAATTGCTCTTTTTATTTAAATTACTAAATTGTAAACTGCTTTTTCATACTGAGACTTGGATTTTCTCTTTGTGGGTGTTCTTTCTATGCTTTTAAAGTGAGGTTTCTGTGTTTTGCTCAGGTGGCATAATCTTGATAGAGGCCTATTGTGTAGGCTGGAAGTTTTGTTTGTGTTTCTGGAAGCCATTTTCTGCTGATTGTCTTCATTATTATTGAGACTAACAAGGCCTCCTGACCTTCTGTCGTACGAGTGATTGGATAATAGCAGGGGCTGAGCAGTAATCTGATCTTCCAACTCTTCCATTCTTACTGCTATATAAACCCTGTGCCTTATAAAGGTTCTGCTTGTATTGTCAGGCTCTGGATTGCATTGCATAAGTGGAAATTCCTTACGATTCCAAGAGCAGGCTAAGTTATTTCTTACACTTATTTCACTGAATTGCACTTCTGAAATGCTTATAATTGTGCTATACAGTTGATCTACTATATTTTTGCACTGTTTTAAAGCTTTTTTTATTGTTTCACTGCATTTATGTACTGTTTTAAACTGTTTTAACATTACTTAACTGTAAACTGCTTTTTCATACTGAGAGTTGTATTTTCTGTTTGTGAGTGCTCTATCCAAACTTTTCTGTGCATTTTTGTCTGTTAAAAGCATTCTTGAGTCTGCTCCTTGATCTGTTTAAAACTTTCATTTAGTGGCTACAGCTAGGAACTGTAATTTTTTCCCACCCTACTGTTGTGTGTTCTTATACTTGGTGACCTTACAGTTGCCCGCCCATACTGTATATTTGATCTGTGACACTCTTCCTAGTCTAGTGTCATTAGTTCACTCAATCTAATAGAGAACATTTGTGAACGCCAACCCACTCAGATTCTTAACGTTGAATTAACTTCTGTTCCAGCTTTCTCCATTTCCACTTTACTGGAAAAAAAAAATTCTAAGCTTGCTTCCCCCCTTTCCTGTGGTAGGTCAGATACGGATTTGCTGTGTCCAGGACTGTTTGTGAGCTCCTAAGCCCCCCCCCCCACTTAACTGGGGTTAAACTATTCCTGGCGCCATAAAGTCTGTTTTTCAAAATTTCCGTTGCTACTAGCCAGCTTTTTAGTTTTAGCACTCATCTGTTTCTTTGATCTCAACACTTGTTCAGAACTCATTGTAAGCACTAAATAAGTTACAAATTACTACAGCACTCAGCTTTCCTCACTTGTCTAGAGGAAAACAGTTTTTAGTACTTAATAAATAAGCACCTATTCAGGCATGTCTAAAGGTCAGCTCCCAGTGTTTTCTCCTGTCTACCTGATGAATCTGGGCATCTTGGGACAATGCAGCCATTGCCTCATGTACACAGACAACCCTCTCCTCCTACCACCCAACACTATGACCTGTGAGAGATGCACTTATATAGCCAAACTGGAAGGAAAGCTCTCTTTACCAAAGACTGGCCTAGTCAGTCAAGAGGAGAAGGTAAACACTTGCACCACACCACACTCATCACATAGTCCCTCAAAACCTACACCACCAAAACACACACACAGAACCACAAAACACACACCTACATTTGCGGAGGCTCTCAGTACTAATCTGCCCAAACAACAGAGACCTCCAAAGCAGAAATGCAAGCAACCGCCACCCCCCAACACAACCCAAATGACACATAGCCCACATACTCAGTGTGCCACTCAACTACAGCCCATAAGGCATAACGTACCCAAACACTCTAGTCATAGGTGACTCTATAGTCAGGCACACTGATGTTCCACTCACCAGGCTAAACAAGGAAAAAGTTACTGTCAGCTGCCTGTCAGGTGCTGGGATCCACCACATAATGCATGCACTCAGGTCACTCCACAACAAGTACAAATATGACTCTATCATTGTCCATGTTGGTGTGAATGACCTGAGACATACCTCCCTGGACTACATGAAGAGAGACATGGAGGAGCTCTCTGATCTTGTAGCCTAGGCCGGTATGACCCTAGCCCTGAGTAGCATCCTGCCAACACCCAGAATGACACCACAGTACAAGGACAAAATGATTGACTTTAACAATTGGCTAAGCTTCTGGTGTCATTCTAAGGGAATCCAGTATCTGTCTGCCTGGGATGACATGATCGACAGACCACGCTGCTTTGCCAGAGATGGCCTGCACCTGTCGCCCTTGGGATTCCGGATACTGGCAAAGGCTCTTGCCACCCCTATAGTGCCTTTTTTAGGCAAGGTTCAAATGACAAATTCACCACCGTAACAGGTACAAGCAAGCAAAATCTGAGGGTAATACTACTCAATGCTAGAAGTCTAAACCTCAAAATGCACTCACTCGAGGCACTCCTTAAAATGGAGAACATTGACATCTGTGCAGTGACAGAGACCTGGTTCAAAGCTCCAGAGAGCACCCCTGCATTACCAGGCTATAATTCATACCACACCTTTCGGCCACCAAACCCGGACCGAAACACTAAAGGGGGAGGTGTGTCCATATTCATTAAGGATATCCACACCTCCAAGCTAGTTGCTCAGCATAATGCATCCGAGATTATCCAAGATCAACTAACTCTGGGCAAAACCACAATCCAGATTGTAGCTTGCTACAGACCCCCACCATGCCCCAGGATTCCCACTCCTCTTTTCTTGATACACTGGAAAATATTAAGGTACAACCCAACACTCTAATAATGGGTGATTTCAACTACCCTACTATTAACTGGGAAAACTACTCATGTACCAAATCTTTTGCTCAACGTTTTCTGGAAATCATCCATTCCAACGCTTTGGATCAACTTATCCACACCTCCACCAAAGGCAGCAATATCCCAGACCTGGTTATCACTAACATGGATGACTGGTGTTCCACACCAGAGGTCAGCTCCTCGTTGGTCAGATCCGACCACAAGCTAATCACCCTAGACATCCACATCCCGCTCCCACCCCCCATTAGGAAAACAACCGTAAAAAATTTCCCCAAAGCCAACTTCACACTTCTTAAGACAGAAGTGGCAAACTTCATGACACCCATACAGATGGACAATAGAGGTACGACTGCTGAATGCTACACAAATGCACTTTATAAGCACTTACACGAGTGCATGGATCGTGCTATCCCTAACAGAACCAAGATGCTATCCTCCAAAAAAAGGAAGCCAATCTGGTGGTCTTCTGCCATAAACAAACTCTACAACAGAAGAAAGAAACTGTTGCAAAAAAAAGAGTAAAATCCCACGATTGGAGGAACTCCCTGGTCAGCCTCAGTAAGAAGCTGAGATCACTCATAAAATCCTCCAAAGCTAGTTATGAAAACAAAATTGCTAAAGACAACCACAAAGCATTCTATATCTATGTCAAAAATCTCAATGGCAACACTCAGATCTGCCCTGAGTTACAGCACAATGACACTAAATATACAGAACCAACTGATATTGCCAACATCCTGGCAGATATGTTCAGTGCTAACTTTACCCCACTCTCACCCCCTAAAGGGCCCATCTTTATACCAGAAGAATGCAAAGTTCCTGAAATCACTGCTGCACAGGTAAAAACTTCACTCTCCAAAGCCAAGAACACAGCATCCATGGGACCTGACAACATCCCAGGCTGCCTTCTACATGAACTACAGAATGAACTGGCACCCCACCTAAGTACCATATTCAATCATAGCCTCACCTCAGGCTTTGTGCCCATTGAATGGTGCACCGCAACAGTTATCCCACTCCACAAAGGGGGGAGCCACAACAGACCCCAGGAACTACCGCCCCATTAGCCTGACGAGCCTAGTCTGCAAGGCCATGGAACATATCATCATCGATCTCATAAACAAAGACATTGGAGATCTCCAAACCCTGGACCCCACACAGTTTGGGTTTGTAAAAGGCAGATGATGTCTCCTAAACCTGACAGACTTCTTTGAAGTAGTCACCAAAGCCATAGATGAGGGTAAGGTGGTTCACACAGCCTATCTAGATCTTGCCAAGGTGTTCGACACCATCCCCCACTCTGGAATTATAAATAAACTCACTAAACTAGGTATAAATCCCTATGTCACAAGATGGGTTGCCAACTGGCTTACTGAAAGAACCCACACTGTGAAAGTAGCAGACTCCAAATCAGACTTCAAACCAGTGACAAGTGGAGCAGGGTTCAGTCCTGGGTCCTCTCCTGTTTGGTATCTACTTCTCTGAAGTACAGGCTAACACAGAAGGTCTTTGGCTAACTAAATTTGCAGATGACTGCAAACTAGGAGTCAAAATTGAAACTTCTAACGATGTGGATATCCTACAAAAGGGCCTCACTGAGACAGATGCCTGGTGTCAAAGACATGGTCTCAAGCTCAATGCCAAAAAGTGCATTGTCATCCCCTTTGGTAAAAATTCTGTACCCATGAACTACCACATAGGTGGTAGTCTACTTAACACCGAAAGTGTGATAAGAGACCTTGGGACACAGGTGGACAGTAGTCTCTCCTTTGATAATCACATTGCCAAAGTGGTCAGGAAATCCTTCTACGTGGCACACCTCATCACAAAAGGTTTCTCATCCAGAAAAAAAGAGGTCATTGTTCCCCCCTACTCATCACTCATTAGACCCATTATAGAGTACAACGCCCCTTTTGGTATGTACCTCACAAGACATCTACAACTGGAAAGGCCGCAAAAATACCTCACAAAGAGGATTACTGGCCTCAAACAGATGCCTTACGCAGACCGTCTCAAAAAACTCCAGCTTTACTCCGTCTCATATCACCTACTCAGAGGCGATCTCTGCCTAACATGCAAAGCTATGTCAAACCCAGAGCTGTTGGACATGCTCCACTTAAAGAAATCCCAATCCCTCCGAGCTACACGCTCTAGGGACCTAAACCTTGTCACCACAATAAACAAAACATGCTGGAGGGATAGATTCCTGTCCCAGTGACTTCCCATACTCTGGAACAGTCTACCTATCTATGTCAAACAGAGCTCCTCATTAGCACTCTTCAAGAAAAATCTTGATAATTGGATGAGTAATAGGAAATTCACCCCGGGGATTACTTCTGTGCTTCTGCTTGACAGGGGCACAGGAAAATGGGTGGCGAAAGCCAGGGTACATTTTTGGCTAGGCTTGTATAGGCCCTAGGGCCAATAGCCTAGTACCTACCTATGAACTGTTTGTATTTTACTATCCATATCCATATAACAGAGCTTCCAATTTCTCAGTTTTTCTATCATCTTTTGTTTAGTCTCTTTTCACATATCCTTAGCTTTCACACTGGAATCATTTTAATCCATACTTCTAAATACTTAATTTTATCATGTCCCCATACATATGGATATTGCCAAACCAATTTGTATGTGGGTACATAATTTACAGCTATTGCCTTTATTTTAGCTTCATTCATTTTGTGTCCCAAAAATATATGAAACCGTCACAAAATGTTCCACAACACCGTAATGTCATTTTCTGGTATTATCATGCATAAAATAATATCATTTGCAAATACAGTCAGCTTTTCTTGATTACCAAAGCAATTATATCCTTCAATTTCTGAGTCCCTTATTTTCTTTGCCAATGGTTCTAAATATAATGCAAATAACAAAAGAGAAAGAGGATACCCCTGCCTGTTTCCTCTGCTCAAGCAGAATTTATCAGAGAGGAACGCACCCACATTCATTTTCACCTCTGATCCCTCATATAGCCTCCTAATCAACCTTATAATTTTATCAGGTAACACAAATGCTTCCACTGACCTACTCAAAGTCCCAGCTTACTCTGTCAAATGCTTTTTCTGCATCAAGACCCAACAACAACAGTGGTATTTTCTTATATTCTCCTTCCCTCTGGATCATCAATGTTTTCCAAATGTTGCCAAATGTTTCCCTCCCCTCCACAAAAAAAAAAACACTGATCCATATCTATCAATTTTGTCATCAATTTTGTCATTCTTGCAAGAATAATAGTATTCTGTTTTATTTAGTATATCCACTGTCTTTTTAAAACTGTTGCTAGCATGATTATTAGCATGAATAAAAAGTTGCAAGAATGATATGAAATATAAAGGGTTAATTTAGGAATAGTATAAAATGCTGAAAAATAGGTAGTAACTGTGCTTGCATAGTTATTGAGAAATAAAGTCTGTAAAAATAACTGCACAGATGGCAGCTGGAAGGACCTCAACAAATTAAAGAGATGTAACATCAAGCAAGATAAAGTTGAAATATCAAGTTTCAGATAGTGCTGGAACACCACGTTTCAGATAATACAAGACTGAGTTTCCCTGGACCACCGTACTTGAAAAAGAATCGAGGACAAATCATAAATTAGAAGAACAAAGAAAAGTGTTACACAAAGGAAGACATCAGACTGAAAAAAAATATCAACTTTTGGTATAAATATGAGTATGTATAAACAAGCTTTGGGAATTTGCCATAGAGAGCTGACAGCATCTGTACTGCATGCTTGTAGATCCAAAAGAAAATGTAATAGTAAAGACATATTAACGGCAGCAATTTGTCTCAGTGTATTTATTGCACTTAGTACAATACAGTATTAAAGTAGTGAAACATACAGCATGTACCTTTGGGAGGATAACATTTAACAGAAATATAATGGCATGGTTAGCTGAATAAGGTCAAGCATACATAAACGTAGAGGAAAAATCAAAGACTGAGAAACATTTCAATAAACAGCTCTCTCTCTCTATTAGATGCTGTACATTGCCTCAAAAATGTAACAGTTCTGACAAGGAAAGACATCATGCAAAAAATGTCACAGTGTGTAGACAATAAAAGATAAATAATAATAAACTCTACCAATACTCTGTTTATTTGTATATACAATACAGTAATACAAGAAGAAGGACAATGGGTTGAAATACTTGCCATTTTGGGTAACAGGTTAGTACTTCATATGGATCAAATGGTAAAAAATACCATCCACTTGTACTATGATAGGGAAAACAATATTATATTACAATTCCAAGTTTTAAAAATACCAAATGCAGTCTTTTCTTTAACTTAAGTTTAGTCCTTTCCTCAAAAAAATACAATAAGGGGGAACTGAAAAAATAATAGTATTCTGTTTTATTTAGTATATTCACTGTCTTTTCAAAACTGTTGCTAGCATGATTATTAGCATGAATAAAAAGTGGCAAGAATTATATGAAATATAAAGGGTTAATTTAGGAATAGTATAAAATGCTGAAAAATAGAAGTAGTAAGTGTGCTTGCATAGCTTAATTAGATAGTATGTTATTGAGAAACAAAGTCTGTAAAAATAACTGCGCAGATGGCAGCTGGAAGGACAACAATAAAGTAAAGAGATGTAACATCAAGCAAGATAAAGTTGAAATATCAAGTTTCAGATAGTGCTGGAACACACGTTTCAGATAATACAAGAATGAGTTTCCCTGGACCACCGAACTTGAAAAAGAATCGAGGACAAATCATAAATTAGAAGAACAAAGAAAAGTGTTATACAAAGGAAAATTGTAATACATCAGACTGAAAAAAATATCAAAATTTTGGTATAAATATGAGTGTGTATAAACAAGCTTTGGGAATTTGCCATAGGGAGCTGACAGTTTCTGTATAGCATGCTTGTAGACCCAAAAAGAAAAATGTAATAGCAAAGATGTATTAACGGCAGCAGTTTGTCTCAATGTATCTATTATACTTAGTACAATACAGTAATAAGAGTAGTTGGACACAATAAATAATTAATATACTGTGGGATGCTTGCATGCAAATGCAATACGTATATAATTTTCAATTCTGTAAGCCATTATAGACATACATACTTTATAATCATGATTTAGTATTGAAATGGGTCTGTATGAAGCTGGATCTGATGGATCTTTACCCTCTTTAGGAATTACAGCTACCACAGCTTTCTTTCAGGATGTTGGTACTTCTCCTCCTCTTAAAATATTGTTAAACCAAACCTTCCAGATCTTTATCGGTTTTTCCCTCCTAGCTTCCAAACTTCCACAGGAACACCATCTATTCCTGGGGATTTTCCTGCAGATTAGTTATATGTCACCATTTTTATCTCATCTCCTCCTATCTTAAATGTTAGTAATTGAGCCTCGAGTACCTCTAACCTTGGCTTATTTAGTTCTTCCATAAATATTTCCATTTGTACCTTTTCTTGATTTCCATATTTATCTGCTTTATACAGACTTTCCTACAAATTTCCAAAATATTTCTAATACTTTTACAGGACCTGTTATTATCCTTGTTATAGGCTCCCTAAGCTTGGTGACAGCCCTTTCTACTTTCAGTTGCCTGAGTCATCATGCTAAAAGTTTTATGCTCTAGACTCATTATCAAAAACAGTTGCTTAACAGCAATCTTTCTAAACTAATACATATTATCCAGGTAATTCCTTATTTTCTGTTTGGCATTCTGCAGTTTCTCCTCTTCTTTTTCTGTGGGATCCCCTATTTTGCAATACTTTTAACATTTGTCTCTTTCTAAATTCTTGTTACTTCTTAACTATATCCCCCTTTATTTTATTTCCACCCTATTTTTGATCTCCACCTTAATTTTATCCCACTCCCTAGCTATATTTTCAGAAGAAACTTCTCTCTTTTCTAATAGCTCTTGAACATTTTCCACTACCCATTCCTTAAATTCCTCTCTTTTCAACAGACATGTAGGAAAGTGCCAGTGTCTCATTTTTACTTCTTTACACTGTTTTTATTTTAATTATTGGTGCATGAGCTGAAATAGTTATTGGGTGTGTATCAAGACGTTCAATTAAATGAACATGTTCCTTTGAAATGTAAATTCTGTCTAGCCTAGCCTAGTTTTTGTATCTTGGAGAATAGAATGCAAATTCACTCTGAACTTCTTGTACTGAATTCATATCTTCCATGCCAAAATTGCCAGTGAGCTTTTCTGCTCTCAACTAAAGGGGTATTTGGGTGTTTGACAGTAAGTGCTATTACGTTTTCCTTACTACTGTTTGGATGAACTGACTAATCATTTTGGAAGTTATTTGTTCAGTGTTTTGAGATGACTGAATATTTTTGCTTACATTTATATTCATGATTGTACGTGCTAACAGTCGAGATGACATATTTTAATGATTTAGCACTGCATATTTTTGATACTATGTAAGGGTAAGCAGAGCTTTAAATTCATTATAAATGAAGAGATGGTGTTTACTAAATGAAGAGATGGCGTTTACTTGGGTTTATTAACAATGTTTGATGTAGGTTTCAAGTGAGTTACAAATACAATTGGTAGTTTAAGACAGATGCAGAGTTTTGTGTGTGTAACTAAGGGAGGTTTAAATATAGCCGTGACTTATATTTTAAAAGGACTGCAAAGAAGTAAATGTCCCTTGTTTCATTGAAGGTTAGGAATGTTTCCACTCAATTAGACCCTGCATATTACATTTGTTTCTTAACAAATAACTTAGAGATGCCCCTTTCTTGGGATGTATAGTTTATCTTTGGTTAATTCTGAGCAGTATTAGGCTTATGTATATTAATGCAAGAAGGATGGGAACTGGAAACCAACATGGGGAAGAAATGAAGGAAGGTAGATATTTGCAATGAATTCAAGGCTATACCTGTGGTGTCTATATTAGTATCTTAAAAAGAAAGCATCCAGCTAATTTTCACAGTAGCACTGTTATGTTTTGGTAGACATACGATTATTTTTCATAAAAAAGAAGGCCTGTATTATAAGAGTGAAGTCTATTAAATACATCTCCATTGCCAACAGGAATATAACATTTGCAGAGATTATGCTACAACATAAATTATGTCAAGTGGTATCCTTTTCAATGTTTTTTATGTAACTGGGTTATAAAATCTGACTGACTGATTTCAAACTTTCTATGTTTGAAATGTTTCTTTTATAAGTGGATGATGAACACTTGTTAGAGACAATGTAGGTATCAATAACTGTACAGGGGTGGCATTTTTAGTTAAAACTCTTGGGGGGCTCATAATTAAGGTCAGATATGACCCTAAGCTGTATAAAATATACAGTTAACTCTCCAGTTATCACATTAAATATGTGTGGCCATTATTCAGCAGAATACATGTGGCCATATTCTTAAATACTTGGTTTCTGTGTAAGAGACTTTCTCTGGTGTAAGCCTGCTCCATGCATACTCTAGCTTGACCAGTTCCAAAAGATTTACTCAGTGTACGTGGCTTACTCTTGAATAAGCCTGCCCAATTCCAAAAGATTTGCTCAGTGTAAGTGACTTACTCTAGAGTCTAGAGTAAGTCACTTACACTGAGTAAAATCTTTTGGAACTGAGGCAGGCTTACTACAGACTAAGCTACTTACACTGAAAGATGTTTTCTGGAATCAGGTCCATGATGTCACACACTACATCTAGAGATGCTTTGCTGTTCAAGCTCTAAGTCAGATTATCACTAGTACTGTCTGATCAACTATCGGTTCTGTCTGGCGTATCTGTAAACAATCCTACAACCAGCAAAGACTTACACTTCCAACATCTTTAATGTTAAGCTGCACTGGTACTACACAAACATCAGTGAACCATTTGTTACCTTCAGTTCTGAGATGGCTATTCTAACTAAACAGTTTTTTTCTGTCTTTTGTCTACTTCAAACAATGAGTTTTACCACCAATCTGTACACTTCTTTCATGTTATCTATGGGCTTGGTCCGTCAGCCTAATATTTGGAAATGTTGGCAGTTTTGTTCCTAAAGCTAAATAATGGTCTGTAATGATAGTTCCTGTTGAACGCTTAAGCCATTTCAGGGCTGCAGGGGTGCTGGACCTTACTGGCTGTAAGGCAGAGAAACTAATTCTGAACAGAACACCAGCCTGCTGCATGGCAGGGTGCACATACTCACTCACACGATGCCACTGTTATTATTGTCAGCAAAACAGAGAATGCTAAAACAAAAAAATATATAGCTGTGGTTAAAACATCTTCCTACTGTAATAGGTAGCAATATTGCAGTGTGCTCCCATGCAGTCTTAACATACAATGTTATGTCAGGATTGTACAGCAGTTACTAATTATGGCAGTCATATACAACATTGTAATATATTTTCAGACTGTATCAGAATTTATAAGAAAGGGAATAATGGAGTGCGATACAGCCAGATTTATATTACAGAGAAACAATTGATAATACAGCTATCCCTGTATTCTGCAACCAGTGCCAAAAAACTCATCACTGGAACACTAGGACCAGTATTATAGATGGGATAATTTAAATGCTGCACATGATCCTTAATGCTAAATTGGATAAAGAAAAAAATAGGCCTAGCCTGCTGCCCAGTTTCACTGATAGTCCAGCTTTCTGTTATTGGATGAATATGAAAAGTACATCACTATGTCTTTTATTTCATCATACCACATCTGTCTGACAAAGGAAGGTTGTATATATTTTGCCCTCATACCTGACATCCATCAAGTTTCTTCCTATGAGACTTGAACCCCTTTACTGCTTCTTAGCAGATATTCCCAGTAGAGAAGTAATAGCCATCCAAGGCTGTCATGTGGGTGATTTATGCTTCTGTCTCTTCCAAATCACTGTATGCACATTCTGGAGGAGGTGTCCTTATCCAACAGTTGGGTTAATCTAGCTACTCCTCAAGCTGGAGCCCTATGGCAACCAAAACCTACATGTTACCAGCCTCAGTGATAGTATCCTTGTCCTATCAGCTCTTTAAGTCAGGCATCCCCTTCTCCAACCACCAAGCACCTCCTCCAATCAGCAGCCACATCACTCTGATGCAGGCCATACAGATGTTTCCTTTATGGTCCTAGCCCCACCCCCAGATGGTTGACATGAGAACCATGCACTCCCACTGATGTGTCCCTTCTCCCACACACATTCCACTTGAGAGCTATCTTATCCAGCTTGGTATACCAAATCCATGTCACCCAAGCCGTTGGACTTCACTGCAGCCCTTTAACTGTACGGAGAGCGATGGTCAACTGAGACCCACCACTCCCTCCTCCTAGCAAGGGCAAGCCAAGGTATCTGTTTTATTGTCATCTCCCACCCCCAAATCTGGCTGTTCCACTGACTTAACAGCTACTCGAACTCTGGTCATCTTGGTTGTAGTCAGGGCTTTTCAAATCTCACAGTCAGCTGAGATGGTACACTCTATTAACCTGTATTGCATTATTATTATGTTAACTGGAAAAGTCGGTAAAAGCAAATAAACATACATTACTTAAGCAATAAATGATTGGAAGGTGTGTGTTATTACACAACGACATGTCTTGGGGGAAAGCAAGAGCACAAGGCAGGGTAATGTTTTGACTGTCACCATAAGTTAGGAAACAGCACACAGCCCTGGTGTTTACTCACTGCTTTTACTCGTGGCATATTTTTAGCAATTATATGTCTATGATGCATCAGTCATGATTATAATACGTGGTGAAGAGGTTGGCTACAATGCAAGTATTTCAAATGAATGACAGCACAAAATTTATATATTTGTGTCTACTTTGGAAGCACAAAATTTCACAACTTCAAACTTCATATAGTTGAGACCACAAGACTAAAGTTTTGAAACTTTTAATGGTTTAAATGGAGATCGACGCACAGTGCGGAACAGGAAATTTACCATTCTCTTTACTGTAGTGCAATCTCTGAGTTGGTATATTTAATTGGCAGGGGTGGGGGGGGGTGCAAGGGGCTTGGCCCCCTGCATAAACATAAAAAAAAATTGTTTTTATTTTTTATTGAATTTTCAAACTTTCAAAACTTCTATGTTATGGTCTCGACCATATGAAGTTCAAAGTTTTGAAAGTTTGAGCTTCCAAAGTAAATTTTATATATATATATATATATATATATATATATATATATATATATATATATATATATATATATATATATATATATATATATATATATATATATATATATATATATATATATATATATATATATATATATATGTATATATATACATATATATATATATATATATATATATATATATGTATAGATATATATATATACATATATATATATATATATTTGTGCCCATGCTATTTGTCAGACTGGGTGCTGGCAGTGGCATTATTCACCAAACTGGCAAGCTGATAGCAGGTACGTATTTTATAAAGGGGGTCCTCATGGTCCTCCACCAGGCTTTCCCAATGGTCCCTGTAAAACAAGTGAAGAAAAACTTTACACTTGATGCTTTATCAGATGGGAGCCCTACCAAATTATGAGTCTAATGAGGCCTCATCTACTCACCAAGTGTAATCCTGGAGAAAACCATAACCAGGTGCATATGGCTGCACATAACAGACACCATGTGAAGTGGTATAATATGGGAAGCAGGGTAGCATGATGTCCATTAACAGCAGTATGATGCACATGCTTAGTAATGTGATGCAATGTGACAGTAGCACAGTAAGGCTTCATATCTGTGCAAACCCTATATAACCTCCCAGTGCAGGAATGAACAGGAATAGACCATCTTGCATGAACTAAGTCTCATAACATATCCTGTTATATGCACAATTCAGAGGTGATGCCACTAAAGCACCTCATTAGCATAATTACCACACTACAAACCACACATTAGTGTGATACTAAGCATAGTCTCCATTTCACAGGAGACCACTTTATGGTGTGAAACATGAAATAATAGAAATCAGACAGTAAAAATATACAGATAAAGTGACAGCACAAAGGGAAACTTGTAAAGGACCTCAGAAATGCAGTGACCACACAATGGTACAGTGAATCAACAGACACTGTCACTGAGAAGTGAAATGTGTGTGGCAACACTGTATAAGGCATAGCAGGGGACTGACAGGCTGGGGACAGGGGGGGGGGGTGTGAGGAGGCTCACTCTGATAGGGCAAAGGGGACAAGCAGGAAAGACCGTAGTGTTGCTGGGGGATGAACCAGACAGGAAACACAAACTGTAGTCCTGCTGGGAGGATCTTAATCTGAGAAAGCACAGGGGACATGCAGGACAGGTTAAAGCGCTGTGGGGGGGTTCAATAAGACAGCATGGGGAAGAGGCATGACAAGCTGAAGTGATGGGTGAGTAGCCGCATACAGTGAGTGAATATAGCAATCAAATATAAAAATACCAATCACAGAGGTTTCATCACATACTGGTATCATTTGGGTAACATTTTATTTACAGCTGCTAATTTGCCATTATATACGTTCATGATCACCATGTGCTTTATCGGTACATTGAATGGATTGGGGCTCAAAAAGTATCCTACTGTTTTCACTTTAGGACTGCAGATGTCAGACATCAACAGACTGCGCAAGGCAATTTACTTCCGAAATTTTACCTATTGTTCACTGGTTACTTTTATAATCAAATGAAACCACTGAGAAGCTCAACCATATCATTCAGTACTGTCGAGAGTCTAACAATATCTCCCTTTAAGAACACTTTCTCCACATATCCACATCCAGTCATTAGAACTGGTTTTAAAGACTGTTAGGAAAGTACTTTGTTTCATAAAGAAGCGACACATATTCCAAAACCTAAAGATTTGTTGGGTTAGGTATGTGTCAAGCCATCTGGTATATAAAAAAATATATATATATATATATATATATATATATATATATATATATATATATATATATATATATTAGGGGGGGTACCCAGCTCTTAAGTCGGCTTCTGAAGGATGAAATAAGTCTGTGTGTTTTGTAGAGGTTGCCCTTTCCAGTCTTCCTGCTCCATGAACAATTTAGATTAAACTTCATCTCAGTAATACCCTGCACTGGAGTCACAGAAGGACAAATTCCTGAGTACAGCCCATGTAACCTGGGTCTATTAGTGGCTCAGGTACTTGATGCGCAGGTAGGAAAGATGGACATGCTCATCCGACAGGGAGTACATACTTTTGGATGCACCATCCCAAGATCCCTGTTGGAGGTGGTGCTGCACTGTAGGGGGAAGAAATCATGACTTAAGCATGCATAGAAGAGTGGTTAGTTAATAAGCCATAGAAGCCCAACGCACATAAAATATGATACAGGACTTGAGAGCGAAGGGGCAGGAAAATTTGCAACAAAAACACTCCCAAGCAGCAGTGCGAATCAGTCCCGGACTGTTTGACCTACTCACTGGCCAAATGGTTGCATCAGGATTAACATGGGGGAGGCTAAGCCTGGTCCAGTAGACCCAGTAAATGAGGAGAGGAAGAGGGGGCATTGATGGTCATCTGTGTGGAACAGTAAAATTAAAAAAGAAACGTATGCATTACAAATCCAAACATCTTAAGTGATTTCCCAAAACTGACAAGTAGTTTAAATTTCAGTAGAAAAGTTGTGGTAGAAATAAATCTGTATTATTTAACAGCTGGGAACTTTCTATATGCTTACAACTGCATAAGTGGGATAACAATAATATGGGTGGGCTCAGAACCACCTTGAGCTGGAAACTAGTAATTAGTTAAGCTACAGCACCCTCTTTCTTATACTACAAGCTCCTGATATAAAATGTAATTTTCTGTTAGGACAAGTTATTTGATAAAACACACACACATTGTGTAAACTTGGACCTTTATATACTTTTAACTGTAAAGCATTCATATTCAATACGACCTTCATTTACCATTTCAAGGTCGCTATGGCCTCTTTTTAGCTAAAAAGGTTTGAACAGACTAACACATTTCTTCTGAAACCAAAGCTCATTCTTGTTCTTTCCCAGGGAAAAAAAGGTTTTACCTCCTAACACAGTCTTTAAGATAAATTCAGGAATGCTTTACCCCAGAAGAAAATCTAGGTGGCTCTATAACAGAAAATCTGCAATGTACAAAGAATGTCTCTCTTCTGTCACCAAAGGTACAAGATTCTTCAGGGTATTCATCATCACAGGCACAACTGTACCAATTTCTTAACTGCGAGTTCCACAAAAATATCAATATGAGTTTGGCAATATACTGGTGGGAAAGTCTGCTGTTTAAATCTTTCTCTTTTTCCAAATTAGCTGTCTGGTTTATTCTCTGTGAACCCTGCTCTATTAGATTAACATCCCCCTTTCAAAGATGTATAAACGAACAGGAAAACTTTACTGCCTCAGACTTACGGTGCTCCTGACCATTATCTACAGGATGTGTTAGCAGATTCAGTCCTCCTCCCACACAAATAAACTTCCAATCCTCAGTCTTATTCAATAAATTAGCATTCTTGACTATGAATGTCTTTAACTGGCCAGTTGGGTGGGTGGATTATTATTCTCAAATTGAATGCCTTTAACAGGCCAATGGGATGAACAGATTTGTATCATCTCTCCCTACAAAAAAAACTTAAAATTCCATCTGCTACAGTATAAGGCACTATCAGTTCTTGAAAACACGATATGCTACATTTTCTCAGCTTTTCAGTAGTTGTATGCAAAGTAACAAAAGTTGTGTTATATATCCCTAATGTGCAGCTATTGAAATCAGAAACATTTCTCAAAAAAAAAAAGGACCAGCACTAGTCTCATGTTGCCTATACCATGGCTTCTCAGGTTACTCCAATTACTATAAAGATGCACCCAGATGCCATTTACTGTCTTGCTTGTTATTCATCATAATTCTTTATCTTCTATATTCTGATCCTAACCAGGCCACCATATTTGTTATCCAAGTCTTGTTTTCCTTAAATATACATATCTCTGGCCTCCTTTAATCTTCATAATTTCTCTTCCGATTTTTGAAAATGTTCCTTTGATGCATTCCAGTAACCAGGATACTAACCAGGTCAAATGCACGTGTCGTAAAAAAAAATTCTGCTATTTCCTAAAAAGTCAGCATGTGTGGATGACACCCCAACAGATAAACAGTTATAATTAAATAATATTTTGGTATTTTTAGGTAGCATTTCTTAGAATGATTATCCAACCCATCTCTAGTATGCACACCTCATGTTCATAGGTTCTTACTAAGCTTACATCCAAAACAGACCATTAAGAAGCTACGCCACATCACACAGAACTGCTGAGAAACTAGCAGAGACCCTTGTTCAGACTAATTGTAATGCTTGCTGGGAAGTACTCTGAAACAAGGTATACATTAGGTCAAGTATATGTTACACAACTTGTCTTGTTGATGTGATACTTCAGACTTGGGTGTCTATGCCTGCTGTTTACTTTACCACATGTTCTATTTAACTGAAGGAGTTTGAAGAGTGCTGGGACATTCACAGCATGGAAAGCTAAGCAGAGCTCCCTCTCAGGAGTCAGTATGACACTGAGTAAAGTGACAGAGATTTCAGTCTATCACAGTAACTAAAGATACTGAAACTCAAGATCTTTTTGGTGAGCAAACAATGAGGTCTTTCAAACTTGTTTAGGTGTTTAGCAAGGTACATGCAAAGGGTGAATTATACTTAATGATGGCCCTAACAGCGGATGAATAAAGTGGGATTATAACATGTTTGGTCTTTGAGGAAATGCCATGAAGGATAGTCTGTGCAAGGCAGAAGGATTTTCTAACAACTCGAGAGAGATGTGGTTAAAGGAGAGTCTGGTATCAGCATAAGTACCCATATCCCTGATGACTGCGCTAAATTCAAGTGGAATGTTATCTGTATGGTAAGCAACAGTGATGACAGATTTGTCAAAGGAAACTGTGCTGCTTTTGTTGGTGTTAAAGCCAAGCCCATGATTACACTAAGAACTTGTCTGGTCTAGTCCTTGCTGAAGAACTTGAATATCAGAATGGGATTTTCTAACTGCCCCCGGTCTGCAATCATCAGCAAACTTGGTTAGCCAAAGTCCCTTGATATCCTCTTTTATGTCACAGAAATATATACCAAAAAGAGAAGACTCATGACAGAGCCTTATGGGACACCACTAGTAACATTTTTCTGTTTAGAGTGAATCCCCTACCTTAATGGTATGGACTCCTGATAGGCAGCCGATTACCAATCTAGTGAACTATGTTGAGATGACACAGTTTGTCAATAATCTCGGAATGGGGGATAATGTCAAAGGCTTCGGCATGGTCTAGATAAGAAGCATGGACTTTATGTTCCTTATCCATAGCTTTGGTAACGGTTCAAAGAGCCCAACCAGGTCGAACAGACACAATCTGCCTTTTACAAAGCTAAAATGATCTGTTACAGGGATATAAGGTCACCAAAGTCACTGTTTGTATGTTCAGATGTAATGCAGTCCAAAGCCTTTCAAACAATACTAGTAAGACTAACAGGCCTGTAATTCCCACGGTCAGTAGAGGGACCACCTTTATGCAAGAGCACCACAATGCCATTCTCTACTCCTCCGGGATATAACCAGTGGAGAGAGACTTGGGTTGAAGAGTTGATAAATGGGTTTTTTATCAGTAAGACTTTACACTTCTCAGCAGGAACCTGGGAATACTGTCAGGTCTAATGATAGTAATATTTTTAATTTTGGAAAGTGCCAAAAGGACCTGGTCTAAATTGATCTCAAGAGGGGGAATGTGGGAGGATAAAGGGGAGGGTGGGTGCAGTGATGTTTGAGGAGAATTTGTCTGTATGAATATTAGCAATGTCCTTGGAGTTGGAGAAGAAGGTACCACTGGAGAAAAGTTCAGTACAGAATTGTATCTTACTTTTCTAATGATAAGTTTGAGAGACTTGCTTACCAGATTTAAATTCTTTATGAGTGTCTATTTTTCAAACCTTCAGACCTCCTAGCAACAATGCAGAAAGGGCTTCTTTAAGTATGGGCAATCTTCAGAAGAAGCCACAGTTCATTAATAATTTCCACACAACAAAGCAATCCTATCAGATTTCAGTACACGTACCAAAGTAAAAGCCCAGTCTGAATACTTTAAAGGAAATAGGTATTTTTTTCTTTTAAGAGACTATTTCTTTTTCCATCTTAGGACACCGCAAACAAGCCTATCTGGACATGGAAATCCCAAGTCTGGCATTTGCAAGAATGTAAAAATAGCTGTGGTCACTTTTTATATACATCATGAATTTCAGTTTGTGTGCTGTAGCTCTTCCCTTGTTTAAATTAATTTTTTCACTCATCTTCTTCTCAACAAACATTATCCAGTACCGTTAACTTTTATCAGAGGTAATATTTACCCGTTCCATCCCAGATGTGCAAGAACTAAAAGTATGCTTTTTTGAAAGTTCAAGAAATAAAATGCTGATTAATAAAAAACAATGAATTTTGAAACAAGCTGTTTACCACTGAAGCTCCCCACTGGCACATCTTCAGAAGTGAGCCCTTAGACAGGGTTCCTAGCCAAGTCCTCCAGCACTGTCTTTGTGAATCCAGTGACTTATGTCCCTGCTCATAGCAGCTAACACACACAGTTTGTGAGATCTGATTTGCACACAGACACACACACACACACACACACACACATATATATAGAGTGAACATTCTTCTGTATATTTTTTTTTTTTCCCGGCAGCTTTTTGAATGAGACTTTGGTGCAGTGGGGTAAGGGAATTTGCCCCTACCTTGCTGTTGTGCAACCTTGGAGTTGGTATGTATTAGGTGGGGTTGCAAGGGGGGCTTACCCCCTGAAAAAGCATAACATTTATTTTGTACAGTTTTCAATCATTTTATATTCACCCTAAAATGACCACTCTTTTTAGATTCACTTTTTTCACTGTTTGATAATAAGAATATTAAAAACACATCTGGCCACAAGATCACTTTTACTTTGTACAGTTTTCGGTCCTTTTAGATTTGCTCTAAAAGGATTGCTCTTTTTTGATTTATTCTTTTCATCTTTCGATATTACATGAAACAATCATATATCACTGTTAAAAATGGAGACACCAGAAGACTGACAGTTCGAAATGTCTTCAGTCCCAGCGCAACCTTACTAATGCATGCTAATACTAACTCTCACCCTGCCCATTACATCAGAAAAAAACTACACCCTCCCTCCACAAGACAGGCTCAGACACAAATACATACTAAAAACACACACAACATAAATGGTATCCCTTTACCTAACCATTATTCTAAGCCCAACCTACTAACACACTCTCACCTCTTACAACAACATACTTGCGTCTTTCTACATTCTAAACTCTTGAAATGTTGACATTGCAGTTATGAATGTCAGCATTCTGAATTGTCATTTTATACATACATGCGTGCGCGAGCACACACACACACACACACACACACACACACACACACACACACACACACACACACACACACACACACTCTCTCTCTCTCTCTCATTTCAACATTGCTGTACCTCAGACTTGGGGGAATACTCTGAAATATTGTAAGTTTGGACTCAAGAATACAATCCCCAAAACTTGTAGTTCTGCTATTTCAAGTACTACAAATGGTCATCAGACTTTCATCATGTCCTTTGGCACTTTATAAAGAACTTTTACTTGAGCAACTCACAATATTTTATTATGGGTTTTTCCGCATACGTTTTCAATAAGATATTTACATTCAAAGCTGCATTTTGTTACTTTTCGGAGTC
This sequence comes from Protopterus annectens, assembly GCF_019279795.1. Classification (NCBI taxonomy): domain Eukaryota; kingdom Metazoa; phylum Chordata; order Ceratodontiformes; family Protopteridae; genus Protopterus; species Protopterus annectens. The sequence continues at coordinate 774,520,631 of NC_056735.1, forward strand.
TCATTTTACTTACATTTATTTTGTAATTTAGAAGTACTTAATTGCTCAAGTCTAGGCATTTCAATAAAACAATAAATTACACAAATATAGATCATCAATTTTATTCAGTTAGCAGAGCAATTGAGTAACTGAAACACTAATTAAACTTTCATCTAAAGATATACACTTCTGATGGAAGAAGAGATATCTATCATGGTTACAAGGGACTCTCCTAAATAGATTACAGCAAAGGAATTTCTTAATAGAACTTTGACTCACCTACTCAAATCAGGGAAAGCAGGTGATTTCAAAGGAATGAAGCAAGAAACCCTACCAAATATTTCAAATGTTGAACTCTTAGAAGACACAACAGCCCCTCAGTTTATGACCTGAGTTGTCAGGCAGATACACAAAGATGTGGCAAACTCTATCAGATAAGCAAAACACAGAATGTGCATGGCATGGAAGGTGAAAGTATGAATCTTAGAAACAGCTGGCCACAGCAAGCTGCCGGCAGAGATCCATCCCACAGCACAGGTGTCATATTATATATTCAAAGTGTGCAGGCCAACAACCCAGCCAAAGAATTCTGAACCTGCTACAGGTAGGCCATATCACAACCCAGATGCCAAAGGTACAGAACACTGCGGCATCTGAGCTTGGACACAACTACACCATGAATCACTGTCCCATTGTGCAAAGACAGCATGTAATATGTGATTCGGGGTATAATCTTAAGATGAGAGTAAAACGTCCCGATAACAGTCAACATCTGATCCTTCAGTGACTGTCTGTTGCCAAGAACAATGTCCAGGTCTTGAATGCAAAAAAATTCCAGTTGTCTTCCCTCCCATATGGGTACTGCATCTGAAGATAAAACAAAGAGAAGGTGGCGTGCACCAGCATAGCCAGTGAGCATGACTGAACTTCAAACAGTTAAGGAACATAAAATCAAACATCAAATCCAGGCAGTTTTTCCATCCATCACTCCCCTCCAGGGAAACTTATAATCATTAGCAGCATATGACAAAACACACCACTCCTTAAAATAACCTCCATAAACAGAAACATGTAAACAGTAAAGAAAGGCATAGACAATCAGCAACAATGGAGCCAAACGTGGATCTTGTGGTACACAACGTGCCAGTGATTAAGGACCTATTGAACTTAAACTAGATACCATTGGCTGGGTATATCCTGTGAAATAATAGACAAACTGCTTAAAAACAGTGTTTTATAACTCAGTGTGTGACCACAGAAATTCAACAAGAATGTCCAAGTCCAAATCATAATGACAATGATCCTAGTTATCAGCTTCACCATTCACAGGCTTTGCTTCTAGTTGCATTTCTAGAACGAATGGATCAGCTTTCAACTTTTTTCAGGCTCTGCACACCATGTAAGGTAAATGTGTGCTCTTTATGCTTTATCATATTTTTATCAGCTGCAAACACTAAAGTTCCTTTCAACTATTTTAATACATGCCTTCTTAAATGGACAATGCCAGAGTCTAAGATTCTGACAGAGAGAGACGTGTCCTGATTCCTGGTTTCAATTTACTTTATGCAGCCCTGTGTTCATTCCCTATGTTGAACACAATTAACAACATTCAGTTCCTGTCAAAGCTTTCAGTCCCTGATCACTGGGGAAATAAGGTTACTACATTTTTGTTTATGGTTGTGGAGGGGGTGGTTAGGCAAGAATCTCAGTGTTTAGGGGTTGGGAGGGTGGCTTAATGGCTAAGGTGTTTGCTTTACAAACACAAGGTGCAGAGTTTGAGCCTCAAAAGGAATAATTGGCTAGGCTTAAAATGGCTCGCAAGGGCAATTAGCTTAGTATTAAACTATGAACTATGAACCTATGAACTCGTCAAATAGCGTATCTTAATTGTGCAGTTCTTTATTTCCTTTACTTATTCTGCATAGCATAACTGTGAGCAAGACAGTCGAAAGAGTACAGTTTAGTGAATTCATACTAAATCTTAGCACTCTACTGAGATATTCCCCTTACTCTGTAGTACAACATTCCTATAATTAGTTATGTGTAAATATCACAGGTTGCCATACTGTACAAAGTCCATTGGGGCAGTAACATTTGGAATTCATAGTTTAAAATTAATCTATTGTTTGCATCACACTTTTTTTTTTTTTTTTTTTTTTAACAGCAGGTCAAAAAACTATTATATCTGGCTAGTATTCAGAGACTGCTTCTACTACTGTTGGAAATTTGCATCATTCTTATTCTTTCTACATAGCAAGTGGCAGTCATGCATAACATCATAGCACTTAAGCAGTGTTCAGAAATCTGCACAAAATAAAATATGCAATGAACAGAAAACTCTGTTTACTAATGTTTTAGCTTTGCATTGCTCATATGCTTTCAAGCAAGGTAGTAGGTCATAAGATTCCTGAAAGGCTACTTTTCGCGGAGGATAAAAAGCACACATAATGAATGACTCAGGGAAAGCTATTGTGAGTACAACTGCAATTTGAGATGGAATTCGACTAAGACCATTGAAACTTCCTGTAAGCACCCCTCCCCCAACCCCCGCAGCCAAATCTGGGACATGCTCAGAAAGCTAGACTGAAAATGTAAATAAATATAAAACAAAGACCAGAATCAAAACAAAAAATCTCTGGGACTGTCCCTTTAAAGTGATTCTTTGGGTTATTTCTTAAAACTCTGTGTGTCCATTTCTACCATAGGCATCGCTCATTGTTTGCCTAAAGTTAGCTGTCATGTGTTATTTCCCATGGGACCTGTAGCATCCATTAGATTGGCTGCCTTTCTTTGTCTTAGTTACACACTTTTAACAGCTTTGTGTTTGTGCTTTGCTACATCACATAGCAGCCAGTCTAACTTGTAAATATTATACATTCTGTGAGCTTTTTCTACTGCTAAATAGACCTTTAAGGCACTTTCTCAGATTAAATTTGTTTCAAATGTTAACCTTCTTTGCATGCTATCCTTACTGATGTCAGAATCCATGACATCAAGAGGGCCCTACAAATCACCCTATACTGGACAGAAACAGCCATGAGATAGTGGTGGCACATGTAGCTGTCCATAACCTGACATGCTCTGCCCCAAAGGACATGCAGAGACATATTGGAACTTGGTGTGCTTGTGTCTAAACAGGTAAGAGTCTGCCCCTGAAAGAAATCATATTCTCAGGTAGAATGATTCCCAGACACAAAGAGAACATCACATGCTTCAACAGCTGGCTAAGCAGCTGCTGTCATTCTAGCGGGATACAGTATGTGTCAGCTTGGCAAAAAGTGACTAACAAGGCCAACTTGCTTCAGTAAGAATGATCTGCATATTCATTCCACAGACTAAATATACTACCCAAAGCACTTGTTGTCCCATAGTGCCTTTTTAAGGCAAATACACTTTCTGCCATTCCAACATAACAAAACACTTGCAGTAAATTCTGATCTGGACCACATCAAGGTTGTTGTTCTCAGTGTCAGAACTCTTGACTATGAATTATTGGATCTTGTGGTTCCTCCTGCAACTTAAAGCAATATTTGACTTCTACAGGCGCAGCAGGAGGTAACTGCAGAAACGCCTGGAGGCGCACATGGCTGTAATGAGTTACACATCCTATTTGCCTTGTAATAGAGACTTTGTTTCAACCTAAATACATCTTTCACTCTCACTCTCTATATATTGGATTTCAATGCCTATTACACATTTAGACTTGCTGGAAAGTGTAGGAGCGCATTGGTATTTGTCATAGACTCAGTTATCTTTACACAGATTTTATGTGACCCACAAGCAGAAAATCTCAAACTTCAAATTGCCATAACTGAACAAGACAGATCATCAAATCAGAGCTTGCTATGGATCACCTTCCATTTTTCTGAAGGTCCATGAATAACTTCGGACTACACATTAACAAAAATACCTTTCTGAAGGGTGATTTCAACTACTGCTACACTTTAAATGCTTTGTATACTTAACTTCTTCTGTTAATGTTCAAACATAAGTATGCCACCACTGTTCATAGGTAATTACCAGGCTACTGATCTGTGAAGATCTTAAGAAGCCTAGCTTTGCATTCCCATGTTAATTATTAGCCTTTATATTTTGCAATATGAATCTCCAGAAACAAGCCGCACAAGCGTATGCTTGGTGCTTATACGTTTCCCCTATCCATGAGAACTGTTGGTGCTAAGTCAAGGATGAATTTGCAGTAAACAACCTCCTTCTTTCCATATTTACATGCATGGGTGCTGGAACCATAGAGCCAGGGAGAGGGGGAGCCCCCCCACACACACACTTTTACAGCTGCAAGACCTATCGGGAATAATTAATGAAGTGGAGTTTTCACACTAATGTGGATTCATGCGTGGAATTTAAACTAACTAAACCAGCTGTTCTTGTTCTCTTATTGTTCTCTGTTACAGGAGTTATGCTGCCGCTGTTCCATTGGTGCTGCCAGAGCCAGTCATGCCAGTAAGGAGAGTTTTGTTCTTTTATTTGCAGGAGTTATGCTGCTTGTGTGTGTGTGTGTGTGTGTGTGTGTGTGTGTGTGAGAGAGTGTGTGAAAAATCAGTTAGGTAAACATGGTGGTTAGTGTCACTCAGGCTCAAACAAGAGCCTGAATTCTCCACCCATACCACCACTTGTGATTCAGGGAGTTGGGTCCATATCTCTAAACTCTCTATTTTTTCACAGAATATTTGGCTCATACTTTTAGTCTGTTCCTCTTAAAATTTGTGTTTTTCTGGCAAATCAGTGAGAACTAAATTCACTAAAGAATGATAGCCCTTTAAGTTTCAGTCTTCCTATCTTTCAAGAAACACATGGTAACACACAACACTTTATTTTAGCAACTTTCTAAGATTATACAAGCAATATTTAAAATGCATCCCTAGTTTTGGGCCTTTACCCCCCGCCCCAAATAAATGTTGTTTTTTCCAGATTTCTTGTGCTGCAAAGTTGTGAGATTTAGTTGTGTCAAGTGGATTTTACAAAGAGCTGAGAGCTTCAGGGGAAGAGAAGTTTAGTGCTACGTATGCTAAGTCATTTGCATTGTTAGTAGCACAACAGGTAGTATACTTGCTTTTGCTGCAGAAGGCTGTGGGTTCTACTCACACAGTATGCAGATGGATCACTGATACTGTACTGTGTTGTACTTTAAAGGGAGTGAATGCTGCATTCATAGCCGGCCTTAGGCATAGGCCAACTAGGTGGCCACCTAGGGTGCTGCTCTAGTACGGGCACTTTTCCAGTATTTATTTGGTGTAGGTAGACCAGGATGGGGGCACCAGGTGGTGTGTTTGGGGGTGCCACGGAGCCCTTTTCACTAGGGCACCAATTGACCTAAGGTCGCTCCTGGCTGCAGTCCTATGAATGTCCTCCTTTGGAGGAGTTAACTATGTTTCTGTTATCAGCTTCCCGTCCATTCCCCATTGCAAAATTACTAGCTTATTTTTTTTACTGTAGCATAGGCAATTTATTCTTCAAGGGCAACAGGCACTTTATTTGTAGATGAAACAATGAAATATAAAATTGTTTTCTAGCAACAACTTCTGCATTAGTTACAGATCCCTTTAATGTGGAATTATTTAGATGACTTACTTCTGCAGAGATTTTGCATATTTACTGATACAGGTGGATTGTAATGACAGAAGTTTGAGTGGCCTTTTATGGTTGAAATTTTCTGAAATGGGTAGTTTTGTCATTATTGGCTCATACATTTTTTACTAGAAGACTGTTCCAAACTACAAATTATAAACACATTCTAACAAGTGGTGCTGTATTATACAATGAATATAATTAATACCATCAGGTTAATACAATCAAGAAAGTGACTCAAATAATGCATACATGTAAGCTTTGCTTACTCACAGGATGAAGGAGATCAAAACAGGGGAAGAGACCAGTCACCAATGGAGTCCCCCAGGGTTTGGTGCTGAGACTTTTTCTGTTTGGCATATGTATTTCAAAAGTAAAAGGAAATACTAAATGGCTTTGGACGACTAAGACTGAGATGACTGTAAGCTAGGAGCAGTTATTGAATCCCCAAATGATTTAATCATCATGCAGGAAGGTTTGTCCCAAACAGTAACTGGTGCCAGAATCATGAATTGAAACTAAACTCCAAGAAATATATTATCATATCCTTTGGGAAGTCATCTACTCCAGGGAGCTGCCAAACTGAAAATGCCCCCTGAAAACTGACCCAGTTGTTTGGCATTTGGGAACTTGTGTGTACAGTGATCTAAGTTTTGACCAACATGTGCCCAGAGTCATAAGAAAGTCTGGTACTTGAGTATTATCACAACCACATTTCCAATAGGAAAACCAGCTGTTTTCCAAGCCATAGTCGTGGCGATCAAATTTCTTATTTGCAGTGGTGATGGACAGGTTGACAGATGAGATCAGACAGGAAGCCCCGTGGACTATGATGTTTGCAGACGATATTGTGATATGTAGTGAGAGTAGGGACCAGGTTGAGGAGACCCTGGAGAGGCGGAGATATGATTTAGAGAGGAGAGGAATGAAGGTCAGCAGGGCTAAAACAGAATATATGTGTGTAAATGAGAGGGAGGGTAGAGGAATGGTGAGGATGCAGGGAGTAGAGTTGGTAAAGGTGGATGAGTTTAAGTACTTGGGATCAACAGTTCAGAGTAATGGTGAGTGTGGAAGAGACATGAAGAAGAGAGTACAGGCAGAGTGGAATGGGTGGAGAAGAGTGCCAGGAGTGATTTGTGACAGACGTGTACCAGTAAGAGTGAAAGGGAAGGTCTACAAGAGGGTATTGAGACCAGCTATGTTATATGGATTGGAGACGGTGGCATTGACAAAAAGGCAGGAGTCAGAGCTGGATGTGGCAGAGTTAAAGATGTTAAGATTTGCACTGGGTGTGATTAGGATGGACAGGATTAGGAATCAGTATATTAGAGGGTCAGCTCAGGTTGGACAGTTTGGAGACAAAGCAAGAGAGGCGAGATTGCGTTGGTTTGGACATGTGCTAAGGAGGGATGCTGGGTATATTGGGAAAAGGATGCTAAGGATGGAGCTGCCAGGTAAGAGAAAAAGAGGAAGGCCTAAGATAAGGTTTATGGATGTGGTGAGAGAGGACATGCAGGCAGTTGGTGTGACACAGCAAGATGCAGAGGGAAGGAAGAAATGGAAACAGATGATCCGCTGTGGCGACCCTTAATGGGAATAGCCGAAAGAAGATGATGATGATGAGTCATAGCGATCAAAGTAGTAAAAGTTTCTAATGAGGACAATATAACAGTTCTTACGACATCTTTCTACCTTTCTGGCCGATAAATAAATACATAGTTTTCCTGTTTTTCTTGAGGGTAGTCATGTGGTCAAACATGCAACCCTGACCGTCATAACCCCCTAATGAGTTTTACTCATTCTTGCATGGTACCTGTTTGACCCAACAACTTTTTATCACTTACACAGACTTTTGCGCTTCTGTACACGGAACACACTGGTCAGTTCATAAAAATCGGTGGTGAAATCTGTCATCCTAACTATGCCTCTGAAGCATGCACAACTGTCCATGAAGTCTGGGTTTGCTATTGTTTTGTCACTGTGTAACACGTACAACCTGCATTTTTGGACCAAACAATTGAGGACATCGGTCAGCAGAGGAATGAGAAATCTTTTAGGTTCCTATTTCATATCCTTAATGACATTTCTGTCACTGCAAAGATTTTATTGCACCACCTAAGTTTATAATGGCACTATTTTAAAAATTGCTCTCCGGTTTGAGGCATTTCTCCAGAGGTGTTTTTGGCTGTCTGTGGAATTCTTTAAGAAAGCAGTTGACACATGTCTCCTAACGACATAACACAGTGGCAAAACTATTTCAGGGCCTGATTAGCCACAAATAACAGCACTTTGGCTAAAAACATTTACAGAGGATATCTTGACATGGTTTATATCAAAGACACATGCATACACTGCAATCGCCTGCTACATTTAGAATATCAGGTAGTGAGTCTGGAATGCGGTGGTGATAATACGCAAGTACCAAAAGTCTTTCTATATTGCGCAGCTTATAAACAAATTGATTGTGACTAGATCTAGAGATGTTACTGTCCCCCTTTACAAAGCCCTCATTAGGCCAATCATTTTGTATAATGCCCACTTTGGCATGCATCTGTCCAGACCCATGCAACAATTGGAATACTCACAGAGATACCTTATTAAAAAGGATACAAGTCCTGAACAATAGGTCTTGCATGGACCACCTCAAAGATTTATCACTATACTCAGTATTCTACAGAGTGCTTAGAGGTAACATGTCTTGCATACAAGGCATCCTCTGACCTAATACAAATGGACTTACTGAACATCAGCAAGTCAAATGGCATCAGAAATACTCAGTCCAGGTATCCAAACTAAATATTGTGGAGAGATGGATATATATCACAGAGGCTACCACTGTTCCAGAACAGACTATCCATTCAAGTAAATCAAAGCTCATCCCTGTCCATATTCAAATGCATCTTGGATCTAAGGATGGGTAATAGAAAATGTACTCCAGAATTACCCCCCATTCCACTAATGGATAGAGACAGTTCCTAAATGCGGAATCCCTTACATGGGACCCCTCAAATTATCTACAGTCTGATCACATTTATTTTCACTAGGGCTAATCAGGAAATGTTAATTTAGTCACCAAAAGGGAAACTGACTAAGCTTAAAAAGTCTTCCACGTGAACCTATGTTGTGGTAGTAAATAGTTTTAAGATTGCCCTTTTTAGATCACTAAGTTCCCCTCTCACCCTCTGCTTCCCCCCCCCCCGGTCTTCAACAGCTTCCAGCACCTCTGTTTACATGGGGTTGGAGTGTCATATCGGCATTTGTCAATGTAACCAAATTACCTAGAGCCAATATTTACACCGTCAGTTGGCTATGCCCGAAATGTATAATGTCTTGTCCATATATCTGATATTTAATCAATGTGCATAATTATCTAGCAGTTGGCTAAGAAGATTAAGGAGCTGTTAATGAACTTAAACTGCCTCTCTTCCTTGCAGCTGTTAAAAATACCTGTACATGTAAAGCATTTTATAAACACATCTTGTACACAGGTAGAACCAAAAGGATGACTCAGCTCAGCTTTTTACCTGCTCAGACAGTAACAAATAACAAGCTGTCCCATCTTACAAGATTTTTAAATACAACAAATGCATTTCACAGATACTGAGTTAAAAAAAGGAATAAACTACAGTTATCATGATAATTGTAGGCTGGTCCTACTTCTGAGAAGGAATAATAGTACATTATGTGCAGACAGACAGTCAACACCTAGCACAGAGTATCTTTCATTAAATTCTTAGCTTCGGAGATAATTAACCCTTACATGAGAAATTTGAACATGTATGCATTTTATTTCTGCTGCCAGGTAATGCCTTGCTTACAAATAACAATTATGTGCACATCCAAGCAGGCACCCAGATGAACTAATTATGATCTGCTTTTATTTACAGTGAAAAAATAGTGGCTTATAACGCATGCAATATTACGACAGGGGGCAAATGGCAAGGATGCATAAAAAGCAAGAGTCCTCCAATGGGACAGATTTTATCAGTCAGTTTCAAATAGGCAAAAAAAATCTTTGTACTTTCTTTAATCTTGTTATATCCAAAGTTATCAGGACACATGATTTGAAGGAGACAAAAAAAAAAAATTAAATAATCGTGAGAATAGCTCATACACACTTTGTCACTACACATATAGAATAGCTACTGACGTTACTGCCTCTAAATCAGACTTTTACAGAGTACCTTGGTTAAATCCTGCAGTGCTCTCAGTTTCCTGATCTTGTTTTAATATACTGATGGCAAACTGGTCTCTCACACCAAGTCTCTAAGTGTTAGAAACTGACTAAGAGCTTATGCGTCCAAATAAAATATAAGCAAACCATCAGAGCATTCTTTGCAGCAGTATGTAACACAGTACATTTTTTCCAAATGATGCAATAGATAAATGTCTTGGAGGTTTTTTAAAAAATAAAGTTATATTTTAGTGCATTACGAAAATTCTTGGGTATGCAAGCATACTACAAATAAAGCAGGGCATCTAAGTTTTCATTCAGGGAGTAGTTCCCACACTAGGCAATATGCAGTTTTGCTAGCAAAATACACAAATTCTTATAAATGTCTCATTTTAGAATATTACCATGTGCATGTAGCTAATCTGCAATGTTTATATCATAAAGAGTATCCCGCTTCACACTAAGTAAAAGGTAAGGGGCAAACATATAAATGGCAATAAAAAAAATGCATAATGAGTCAACAAATGGGTCTCTTGCATCCATTTGAAGCTACAAATGTAGACAGTCTTCATCACACTGTGTAATAACTTCATACGGGAGATCTTAGGTTAAAAAATTAACCAGCTGACATAAATACACGACAGGAAGCAAAGCAAGAATGCTGTGGAAAATTCTGCCAGCTGTTCTTAGTCTTAGACTTTTGATCTTTCCTCCTTAGCAATGGTCCACGGTCACCAAACCTCCTGCTTCCTTGAGAACATTTCTCCCAATCCACCCGTCCATGCAGCACAGCTGTGGAAGTTCTTCATTGCAACCTTCTAACATTATTAGAACAACCCACAACAAACTGGAACTTTTGTACTCAGGGCTGTTCTGTAAATAGGCACCATGCTGGGGAAGTAACCCTGCCAATAAAACGAGTAATTACAGGTACGCAAATATGAGTTATAAGTACCGAGGTTACAGCTGAAACATTTCTGTCACTTCCTAACTGGATTTATAATAACAAAAAGTGTTGTTGTCTTTGTACTGCACTAGCTTTCGAGTTCAGAAACAGATTTTACTTTTCATATGGAAACTGAATAATTTCCAGCATGCCTTGCAGCGAGGATGAATGAATGCACGGATTCTTTTTATTCTTTGTGACATTACTACAGGAAATTGCTCTGCTTTTTCATTTTGAAGTGACACAGAAGCAGATGCTCAAAACACATAATCAATACCCAGAGGAGTAGTAAGGTTGCTTGGTGCCCTCGACAATGGCCTCTTTGCTTGTCAGGCTTAGCAAAAATAACAATATTTCTTTGCAACACTGTTAGGACCAGGACTGAAAATCTCAAAAACAAAAAACAAGAAAAAAAAGGTAATATTTTATTATCGGAAAAGAGCCAATGTGTGTACATAATAGCACTCTACAATACTTTTATTAACTCCTTCTGCTTGGCAGTAGCAAAACATGATGACTTTTTGCAATACTTTGGAAATACCACTTGCTAAACTGCAGCAAACAGCTACAGCAGTTCCTTCCTGTAGTTCCTTACACACACACTGCTGAAATGACTACTACTATTGCTCTACTGTTTTTACGGGATGATCAGTGATAGTGGTCCCCAACACTTTAAGCCAGAAGTGACCTCCCCATTTGCTCCATATCTGCTACAGTTTTACTAGTACACCCATACCATACCAATGTTTTGTCTTCTTTCACAGTCAAAAATCAAAGCAATGCGTATGTGCTCTTTATAAAAGGAATGCACTAAAAAACTACAGCAGTCTGCAGGATTTCACATCTTATCAACAGTGAATATTTTCTGATCACCCCCACACAAGGTACTTCTGCTGCACATAAAGGAAAACATGACATTATTTATTTATTTTTTATTTTACATTTGTTAACCGGGATAGTCCAACTGGATGCATATCCATTTTCAGTGGAGGCCCGGGGAGAAAAGCTCCAAAGAAACACATATGCAAGACATACAAACAATATATTTTACATGTTTTTAGTATATTCAACCAGACAATATAGATGAGCACACATTATTAATTCCTTCACAAAGACGTATATAATGATCAATACATATACAAACAATAACGTATGTTAAATATCTATCTAGACTCACATCATGCATCTAAATGTGGTATTGATAAGACTAAACAGTCCTATCAGGAGATTATGTGTTTAAGGCAAGAACAATAGCAGGGATGGAGTAGGACTGAAGTTAGTCTGGTGTGGAGCAGGGACATGACCCTTTGTTGCTGAGGGAATGTTGACATTCTATGAGCATAGGACAAAACCAACCATAAGCTACATACATGTAGAATTAAAAAACATCTGATCACATCAAATTTAACAGTAAATTACATTGTATCAAATTTAACAGTCAATCAAAATACATGATTTTCAGTTCAAACATTAAAGGCAACCGTACAATACCTCAGTAAACAGCAGCAAATGAACTTGCAAAGTTTACATTAAAACCTGGTTATGCATACAATACATTAGTATATTAATAACTACATTACAAAACATGGGCCCAGTATAAATAAACATAGCATGCCATCATACACACAGATGAGGTGTGCACATAAAATTGCATACACTTCAGAAACAGACACACTATGCAAAATAGAGCACATGGGTAGGTGCCTGAATCACATACCAGATTTGCATGCAGGACTGGTGTAGCAATACAAAACTAAGAAGGGCATGGTGTACCCTGTCAGTGCATGATGAAGCAGACATCTGGTGAGTGGTCATGTTATACTAGGCAAACAGCCTACATGAATTATAACTTCTCTACCTCAATGCTAGACATCTTGCCTGATACAATCACATGCAGGCAAGCATACCTCAATTCAACTGTATACTGGTGGTATGTTTGTGAAAAATAATTTATCAAAGGCATGACATTTCATACAGCATACATATTTTAATAATACACTTTCAATACAAAAATAGCACTGGTTTCTTCATAAAAATACAAACAGATATCAGTTGGCTTCTTTGTTATGCTGTGGTTTGACAGCTGATCTCAAGAGGACATCATCCAAGGCAGCCATCACTGGTTATCTTTCTTAATCCTAACCCCTTCCCCTGATATATGACAAGCACACTTGCAGAAGACAGGGCCTACCGTGCATTCTCCTATGAATGTGTACATTCCCGGATATAAAAAAGGCTACCTTAAGAATGTGGCTTGAGAGGCCCAGCTGCATGTTCCCGGCCACTGGCTGCATGCCACGTACCTTTCTTTCCAGTGTAACAGACTGGACCACAGGACCACTCCCCCTGCACACAGATGGGGGGCTGACATCAACTGTGCATGCCTACCCTCCACTATGGCTTGTAATATGCAAGCTACTCATAATTCTGGGGGTCACACCCAGTACATCAGCTCTCTTTGTCATGAAACCAGGAAAGCAATCAGTCTTAGAAGGAAGTGCAAATGAAATATGGTTACAAATTAAAACATTCCTACTTTAATAACCAGTTCAGCATGCAACAATACTGAACCAAAATATTAGTAAGTTAAGTGTTAAATAATTATAACTGAAATCAACAATAAAAGACAGCAACAGTTCTATAAATTCTATTAGTATTATTTCTTCATGTTCCCATTCAAAAAATGCATTTACTTGTCTGTCTGTTTGTATCTGTTAACAGCAATAGAGCACTGGTCCACGTGGATTTTTTTTTTTTTTGAGTAAGCCCGGGAGCACTGTCTGGTTAAATGACTTGCTCATAGTCACATAGTAGGCAAATGGAGGCTGACAGCACTCAACCATGGAGCAAAAAAGCAGCTCTTTAACAGTTCATAATTGTAATTACCAGTGCTAACTGACACACAATGAAATACACACGTGTGTGTGTTAGATAAAGTCTGTTTCAGCGGTAGTAAAATAAATCTATTAGAGGTGATGGGACTATCCTCAGTAGGAAGCCGCTAATGAAACATTCTTAAATGTACAAAAAAAAAATCTTAACACCAGTAACTTTATGATGTAATGCAATCAAATGAAGATAATAAATTTGTAATGAATCTTTTCTTTTTTGATAAGTAGTAATTCTATCAGCTATGACAAAATCAAAACATTCCAATAACCCACATTTCCATGATTAGGACCTAGCTATACCTGCACAATTAAAGCATTTATCATTTAAACTCAAAGTGCTAACCTGCCACAGGTACAAAACATTTAATTAAAGGAGGACTCATACTGCAATACTTAAAAAAATAAAAATCAAAATAGCAACAATTATCAAAACTGTCACAATCTGCCAAGACAGAAATGAGTAGGCAAGTGATTTTGTATCAGGTGGCATCATTAAACATAAGCACAATCAGATTAGTTATATTACAGCTATAAAAAGCCCCATGTGAACAAGCTTGAGGGTTATTATGTATATACAATCTCAAGTACACATTTATCTGTGTCCTCTATTCACACTCATTATAACCAAACTTGTAAATATGATACAATTCCTCAATCTTATCCCTCTGCTGACAGGTACATAAATGTCCTTTTAAGTATATACTAGGGTATAAAACCTATGCTCACATACATGCCAGTCCAGGTGAGCTCTTCTGGGTCTGAAGCGTTCACCCTGCCTGATGGCTATATCCTATTCATCTGTGCTTTTTGGACTTCATGAAACGGATAGCATTTTAGGGTGTACATGTTATAACAATTATTACGTATTCTGAATCGCGTCTCATGAAATTATGTGACCAGAAGTACAAATCAGAGTACGTGTACTATACTACAGATAATCATACATCTTAGATTATTCATAAATCAGAAACTGTTTTAAATATTACCCTAATTCACTTAGAATGTTAACAGAATAACAGATTTTTGCATCAGAAAGCAGACACGTATGTCTATCATTACTGACGGACTACAAACAGTCAACTTAACTTAGAATTAAAGGCTCACAGTGTTCACCAAATATTGCAACCCATTTAGAAGCTGATTCCAAGTAGCAGAACCAATTTTTGTAACGGCTCTCAACCCCTATTACCAAGCCAAAGGATGGTCCGTTTAGAAAGGAAACATCATTGTTACTAATTCTCAAGGGGTAGTTGGGTGCTCTGACTGAAAATCTAGAGCATACATGAGGACAGTACTGGAGTTTAATTATTTTAAAATGGAGGGTGATTCATAGAGGAGAGGCTCTGATAGACACTGCCAGCCAATGTGCCCTTTTTAGAAGTTTGCAGTGATGATTTTGAACATTAGATAGCAGCACAGTAAAAGGGTAAATTTTATAAGCTGTATTTTGTGTATCAGTATTAGTGAAGGACTATATCAAATGATTGGCAGGCCATGTTCTAATTTAAGGATTAGAACATTTTTGGCTAGGGCAAGCTGTGTTTTTAGAGAGAGAATGTGCTAATTTATGTCTTGATTTGAAATGATACAGGGTCTTATTGACTACTGTTTCTCTACGTTTCCTAAAACACAGGGTATTTTCCAGAAGTAGGCCTAGATATTTTTGTTGACAAGCCCAGAGGATTGGATTACTTAAGGAGTATTTAAGGATGAGTAAACGTCTGTCGCACGAGTGAAAGAATACTACTACTGCCATGAAAATTAATGTTTATTATTCCTAACCACAAGGAGGGGCTATGAATAAACTCAAACTCTTCAGACACATTTCAGTCCTCAACTCTATGCTAAAAGCCTTGGAAAGAGTAGATCAATGACAGCTTATAAAAGCAATTGTCGCATAGTGGACTCTCAACACGGACTCAAGAAACATGTATTTATTTACTGTTTTTTTTTAACCTGGTGAGTGGGCTTGTACAAGACCATTTTCAACCACTTCTCAGGCCATGTGTCAAAGAAAATAGCTACATACATTTCAGTTTCCATGTGAACAACAAGTGATAAATGTATAGAAAGACACTATACCCTGAATCATGAGGCAAACAATATCAGTTATGTTTATATATAGTTGCTTGTAAACTGTAAAGAATATGTAGAAAATTATATATAATATTTTGGTAGACAATATTACAGTAAATAAAAATCAAATGTGTAATAAGAGAACAATGAAATTAGAAACAGTTAAAGATTTAAATACATACCAATTTCATCTTAAATTGTTTGCATTTCATAGATACAGCAGTAATGAATAATGATAGAAGGTGAATGGAGCATGCAAAGTAAAACCCACATCCTTAAAACAGCCATATTTATGTTCTCTTGATATAGATATATCCACTCAACATTTAAATTCTCTTGATATAGGTATGATTTTTGAAGACTAAAAAGCTAAATTGAAGAGAAAGAAACAAACACTATTTTTCTTCCTATCTGAATATCTAGAGGTAGTCGCAACCACAGTCAACTGCAAGTTACCCTCTGTCTTGACCTATCCAAGGCTTTTGACATCGACCCACATATGCCTGGAATAGCTACCTATTCAGATAAATGGTTCTGTGGATACCGAGAAGACAAGAGGAACCTTTTTAAAATGGGATGAACTCTGTATTAACTCCATTCAGTACACATACAGAATGTGTTCCCATTAGGGCTAGTTCTTGGACCTCTGCTGTGCACAGTATACCTAACCATCATGTCTCATCAGTGCAACAAACTGCATACACCTTGTGATGTAGTTGGTTCAATGTTAATGTGTATATTGTGGAGGGCACGCAACAGATGCACCCCACGCCCATCTTCAGGCCTGGAGGTTAGCATATTGGTTAAGGTGTTTATCTTACAGGCAGGATGTGCAGGGTTTGATTCTCACCAAGGGAAATTGGCTAGGCTTAAAATGCTCTACAGGGTCAGCTATTCTAGTACTTAGATATGAACCTATGAAATGTATTTAATGCTATTCAAGTATGACTAAGGAACTGCGGTCTCAGGGCTTTTCCTAAATGATGCAAAAGTAAATCCATGTTACTGCCATAAAAAGGTTAAAAACCTATACTCAACAAGTTTTCATTTCATCAATATGGTGAAATCACAGAGGGTATAGACTGTGTTAAGAAACTGGGGTTCCTGGATAATGTCCTCCACCTAAGTATGTGATGCATGCTATCAAAAAATGCAGTAAACCATTGGTACTTTATACAGAATGAAAATCTTTGTAGCTTGCTGCTGCCTTCTAAGGTTAGACGCCTCCCTAGTCCTTTCAAAACTCTTCTGCAGTCCCATGAACTTCCCCTACATTGAAAACTCAGTGAAAATAAACCGGAGGCTGTCTCCAAATGGGAGTGCAGAGCCACAAGTCAGACAGGTGGGCACCCTCACCACTATAAATCCTCAAATCACTAGGCTACATTGGATGTCTATGTAAGCTAAATACTTAACAAGTATTTTGAGATTTACACTCCTAATAAACATTGTTTTAAATCTTCTGAGCCTCCCTCTATAATGGTATATGCCACAAAGAAACCTTTATTCATCAACTGCTTCTTTCAAAACATCTGAAAAAGTGCAATGTCTTATAAGCTAGACTATTTGATGTTAAAAATAACACATTTCTGGCTGTGAAACTCTCTTCTATATGAAATCATCTGAAACACAAAGCAGTAATAATCTCAAAAAAAATAAAAATGAAATGAAATCACATATACATAAATGGACCTGACCTTGCACAGAAACAGAAAAAAAAGAAAACAGAAGTAAATTTTAACTAAATATTTTATAATATCAGACTATTTAAAAATGTCCTGTTAAGTTACTAATTTTCTAGAGGTAGGAGTGTCTCTAGAGTTGTATTTCACCACTCCATCTATCCATCTGTCCATCCACATCCCCTTTTCCCCATTTATGCTCATGAGTATCTGTTCAACAGTTTACATTTGTTACTTTCTTGTTTGTCCTCTTCTTTCAGATTTCATTTTATGTTTTTTATCATCATGGTTTATAGTAGATGGAAAAAAAATCAATGAACGGTGTCATTTTGTTTTGCTTCCAATTTCTTTTGATAACTTTTCTTACCAATGTCATAATAAGCTAGAAATGTGCGTTTGGTTAGATTTTAAACATTTTGGAATATGGGCATTAAATAATACTAATTCTATTTTAATTTAATGACTGACCACAAAGCGTGTATGAAATTATTCACATTTTCCTAATACTGTTTAATGTAAAACATTCAAACAAAATATGTATCGATTCAATTTTAAATTCTAACTTGCATCTCCAACATTTAATTTGCTTGTTGTTAGCAACTTTACAAAGTCTGTCAGGTGTAAGGAATGCTATATGAATACATTTCCAGTTGTATGCTTTCTAAAACTATACCTGTGAAATATCCCCAACGTTTTACAATGTAATTTTTTATCATTCTGAGATAAATTATAGTGTTCACACTGAAATCTAAAGTTCCAATATTTATCTTTATATCTACTTTGCATTTAATACAGATATTACAAATGACAAATACTCAAGAAGATGAGCTTATCTAATACTTATTATATGAAATAAATAAATAATTTTGCCATGCTTATTTATTTTCTTTCTTTATTTTTGTTTACCACAAAGGAAACCAGCACAGCTCTACCAGACTTTATTTCAGTTCTCAAATAGAAGTTAAGGCTACCAAACTCACTAGGAACCCACCAATCCCCTTCCCCTTCCTTTACCACTCCCTCATCAGCTGTACTTTACCTCCTGCGCATTTATTTTTCCATATACTTAATAGTACCGATTGTCGTGACCACGTGATCTAGCTACTTCAGCCACAGTGCATGAACTACTAAATCAAATCATTGGTGGAGACAAACACAAATCCACTAATAATCCATTGGCTTTGTACATAGTTATGCAAGTCAAAGAAAGTAACCACTCATATGTCAGTCATTACGTATCTGTCACAAAACCGTATTGCAAATCATCTTGCATCTTACACACACACATCCCCACACTCCGGAAGTCTGGTTTAAACAGGATTTACATTTCTTTCACAAGAATTTTAATTCATGGGCTTCTCTGTGGCTCCAGCATTAGACAAAAGTGTGTGTGTGTGTGTGTGTGTGTGTGTGTGTGTGTGTGTGTGTGTGTGTGTGTGTGTGTGTGTGTGTGTGTGTGTAAGACACAGCGAGAGAGAGTGAGAGCATTACAACTGTATTTAGTATGTAGGAGGATAAGTTAAGAATACTACAATCTTCATATAAAAAAGAAACAGATAAAACCCTTGCCTGGTTGCCGTGCCCCTATAAAATCTATCAGAAAGTTTCTATGAGTATGTGACACCTACCACAGCCAGTCTAGTTTATGTTTACCTACACCTACATCCTAATTTCATGAGTAGGCAATGCAGAAGTGCAGGTTGTAGACAAGGCAGGTATTACTCCTTGACCTATTAGGAAAGGAGGGGAAGAAATTACTTCTTTTCTTTCCTGCCTAGACTGACTGCGAACTGCATTTGACTGAGAATGTGCATGACATGGATCATCATTCAGCTTGTCAATAAACAGGGATTACGACAACAGCCTCATGTAGACTCTGGCAACTAGGCACTGTGCTTTCTAAACCACAAAAACAGCACCACAAGCAGATCTATGTAGAAAGGAAAGCCTGATGCAGTTTAGGCAACAAGTGAGCGTTTTTCTGAACCATACAGGCAGCACCAGCAACAGATCTATCTGAACAGGAATGACCTGCTGGTTGACATGGGAGACTCAGAATTAGGGCACCATTTTCTCTACAATACAGCTTAGAAATCTGGAACATCAGCTAAACTTTCTTTAAGGTACTTAATGCACGAAAAGAATGATTAACATATTAATTTATCTGACTGAAAATACAGCATCAGCAGGAAAGTGCACTGACAGATCACTGTGTATAGTGATGTGTGGTTCCACTACAAAATCATCATTCTCCAAAGGGACAGATAACCTTAGCTGAGTTAATATATAAAAAGAAAATGCACAACCCTTGTGAGCGCACCTGTTATAGAGGATAGTAAAAAATGCTAATTTCATATCAGCCTCAATACAAATAGGCATTCAGCAAACCTAAGTTAATGCCCAAACACCTTATAACACTAACAAATCTCAGTTCTAGCAGTTTAAGATGCCATGTATCTCAAATTCCCTTTACTGGTATCTCGGCTTAAGACATAATTTTTTTGAGAAAAGCAAGCATTATCATTTAGAAACTTAAATATGAGAGTTTATGTGAAAACCAGTTAAGGATTTATTTTGCAGGAAAGCTAACAAATTATCAGGAAGTAAGAATAAGAAATAAGCAGGCTATAGTCACTTTGCACATAAGGCAAGGAATCAGTCAAGACCACATTGACCAGTGAAAACTAATTTTTCAGATCAGAGTGCCTAATTTTTAGTATATCCAGTGATTCTGCAATCTTTGTTGGCAGAGGTTAAAATTTCTGAACACACTAAATCACAAACTGCCATCTTTCTGAGTGAGCTGTTTGTCATGTTCTAAACCAGAGTGAGATAATAATCCATAAACCTCAGTTTACAGTTTAAGGAATTATGAAGTGTAGACAGTCTCTAAGTAAGTGAAACTTAAAAAAAAAAAAGAGAGAGAGAGAGAGAGAGAGAGAGAGAAAAATGTATGCATACTTTCCTACAGGGAAATGGCTAACATGGTGGACACGGGCAGCTTTTCTCACTTAATGATTTACTCAGGTTAATTACTCATGCCTTCTCAACACCACTGTTTTACTTTTATCCCCTCTCCCAAACAGAAGTTATTGATCCACTTCTGATATATATTTTTACACCTTTGGAAGCTCTTACTGCTGTTATAGTAGCCACAAACTGACATTTATGCATAAACATTTATTTTATTTTATAAATAAATAAATAAACAAACAGCTACTGATGTATTCACTACCAGGCTAAAATCCATGATGTATAAAAATTATTTGAGGGTCAAGGACAACATTGCAGAAACAATCCCTGGGATCCTGTTGGACAGCAATACCACTTGTCAGAGTGAAGCTCAAACACTATATTCATTTTTTTAAAGGTGCACTTCTGTATGTTCAGCTGTAAGTGTTTAGGAATATAGATGGGACGTCATTAGCATCACTGAAACACCCTGATGGTGAAACGTGAAAGTGACGAGCAGCAACAAATCATTACAAAGTCCTGCTTTGGATTCAGAGTACAGTGCTATTTGATTCCATTATGACACTATCAGACATTCAGGTTCACTCAAATTTATCACAGACTTACTAGGAGGTTGACTAACAGACATACAGGAGTCGACGTTGAATGCACCCATCTCATTAACTAACAGGGCAGCAACTGCTGAACCAGGAAAAACAATGGGACACCCAACTTACAGGTGAGCCTTAGTGCTATTAACACTGAACATGGTATTCATGCTTTATATATTACAAATTTCACATTACGTCTAACATGAGCAGAAGCAGGGGATTCAGTGCTCTTACATACAAATACCTCCAGGCATTGCTATAGATAAAGATTAGGTGCTAATGAGGCAAACCACACAGTTCTACATTAGTCTAAAGTCATGCTGTTCAAGAGCTATATTAATTCCTCAGAAGTTGCATACATGGGCATATTAGAAAGGAACTGACACCTCAGAATGTGCACAAATGGGATACGCTTAGTTTGTCAAAAGTCTCATGCCTGTACTGGCAGAATGCAGTTACACTCCATTTATCTCAGTGTCAGAGCCAAGTGGTCTTGTTCTGCTAATTGAGCTGGCATCAACACAGCCATGTAGTGGTGATGTAGAGATTGGGTCTTTGCTGTCGAGTTAGTGTTGTGCAGCTGAAGAAGGTGTTTTACAGAGCAGGCAGCACATTGTTAAAAGTATGTAAATGTAAAATCACTTTCCCTTTTCAAGGGTATGGTTCTCCTCACTAAAAACTAAGCATGTGTTACAGCAAAACATTGAGGGCCTCAAGAACATACAAAAGGAGATGTGTATCCATGAGCACTAAAATATCAGGCTTATACGTTAGCACATCATATGTGTATACCCTTGCTCTGAGTATATAAAGTAGCAATATGACTCATCAAATGAAAATACCGTGTGTTAAAAGAATAGCCTAGGAAAAGGTTTATTTTATTGTTTTAATTTATTTATCCAAAGTAGACTGGACCCAAAAGCCCATTTTCAAGTGCAACCTCAAAAGTAGTAAACTAAATAAAATATGTTTAACTGGGATACCGTACTGGACCTATTTCATCCTCAGTCTGGAAGCAATGTCTGATTAAATTATTTGCTCAGGATTGCAAAGTAACCAAATGAAGGTTTGGGAACTCAAACTCAGGACTGATAAAGCGTACATAGTTATATCAGCCATAGTCTTAACCCTCTGCTCCAAACTGCCAAGCAAAAGTATTCAGTTGTATACAAATTATAAGTAGAATAAGTACAACATTAATCATAAAATAATGTCAGTTTGAAACAGATTGGTACATGGTTTTGTAATTAATAAGTTGAAGGTTGGCATTGCTCTATGTTGCTGTCTGCATGTTCTGTTTTTGACTCTGATCTCAATTTTTTACTGTTTTTATGCAGGTATGACATTCAACTACATACAGATCTTGCCTTGTAAAATTCCTGCAACAAACAATTTTGTAAAACTATCAAAAAAAAAAAAAAACATATTAGACACGGTACTACCTAAGTACACATTCTATCAAATAAAGAGGATCATTCCAACATGTAGCTAAAGTCTGGTATGTGACGCTATGACAACTGTACAGGTCAAAGTCTGTGGAGCAAAGCAAGGGAAATTATCACTGTTTACTACAAAATGAATGATCGACTCTGGTTATTGTTAACACTAACAGAAATTATAAAACCTACATTATAAGCTATGTTCAATGTATAGCTTCACCTCAACCTGTGACTACATTAGGAATAATAACGGTCATATATTTTTTCGTTTACACCTTAGTTTAACAGTTAGTTAAGCTACATGCTACATACATATGAGTATGTACTGCAAAACCTGCAAAAGAGTTCATTTCTCACATCAGTGTGAAGCTTCCTGGAGACTAGGACCTATTATAGCATTTTTTTTCCATTAAAGATGTAATTGTAACAGTATTAAGTTATTTTAGAAGACATTATCACAACAGTAGCCCAGTAAAACAGTAAGGCAGAATGTATGTTCAGTTTTGCAGAGAATTCTGAAAATGTTACAGCAGATATTCTCAAGTAGGACTCACAGAACATTAAAGCTGAAGATCAATGCTGGATAACCATGCATCATGTAAGTGCTAATGTGCTAGTCATCAATCATACAGTCATTGACCAAGGCTACAGTGGTCATGACACTGCCCTTGCACCAATGTGCAGCATCTCAGAACTGATTCAGTCCAACAGCGCATATGGCACAGCTTTCTACATTGGCTTGCAGGTTGTCTCCTACAAAAAAATAAAGACATTCCTACACCTGAATTAAACTAATGTAGAACTATTTCTGTTTGATCAGTTCTGATCAACTGCATCTTAGGTAATTGGCCAGAAGTACTGAAAAACTACTGGGTGACTGAATGATGACCGTGGTGACCACAATGACCCTCATTCACATTTTGTAACTAGACTGTTTGGCAGTGCTCAGATTATTAATCTTACTTAAAGTGATGAGTCTACATCAAGCTTACATGACTGGGGTTTACACATAACCCCAAGTGACATTGAGGGTTATAGGTCCACACCATCATTAGTAAATAACCATATGCCAAACTTTGCAGCCTACAAGCATGAGAATATCTGACAAGCACATAAACATGTAAAGGTAAGAAGTGTGGAATCATTCAGGTCTGAGGTGATGGAGAAGTTATTAATAAAACACTAGCTGGGATGCTCTTGCCCCCCCCCCCCCCCCCGATGCTGTTGGCCAAGATGCTGTTTAGTTATCACTGACTGTATGACATCTGTGAAGAGCTTCAAAACAAGGTATGATAATCAGGTGTTATTAGGAACTGCTACTTCAGAAATATGTTATTAAGACCCAAAAGGATTACACAGGACAATGTTATCAGTGTTAAAGACCACATCAGGGATGGTAGGAGAACTGTATTCAAAACTTGCCAGTCTGGAAATATCTCCTAAATTGTTCTCTGGTAAACAAGCTTTTGCCAGCTGGAGTCTTTAGTGCTGCTGTCTACCAAATATCTCAAGAATTATATTAGCACAGGGGCTCCCCATTCCTATGCCCCATTCTCACATGAAGCAAAACTAACACCTAAATGCAGTAAAAGTGGGTTTCTCGGTACCAAATAGCTCTTTCCCTTCCAAATAAATGTGGTGAAAAAGAAACCCATTAAGGAAGACCAAGTCACATGGAGTCCTGGAAGAAGAAGAAACTGCTTCAAAGCTCATTAAGATGGCTGCCTCAGTCCTTGTCCCACCAGACACTGGATTAGGACATGTTACACGCCAATAAAATGGAACGAAGCAATTATTCTCCCATTGTACCCAAAAGCATCTTCCACAGCAATGTAACTATCAAGACCACCTGTACTCCTTCATTCATCTGCCAAGGTGATGGATACCGATGTCCAAAGGAGGCTGGCAAACGTCAGTACCAAGAACTTACACTTAATGATATAGAGCATTGGGTCAGTGCAGGACATGGAACTGATACAGCACTTCTGTGTCCGAATGTCAACTTTTACAGTTAAATCAGCATAGCTTTGCCACTGCAAATGTCTTGGACTATTCCATGACACATGGCACTGACAACCATACTTTACTAATCACCCAACTACAGAAATATGAGATTTATGTGCCTTACCATCTATCACTCTCCAGTTACTGCAAGACAGGTACTGTCAAGGTGGAAACAGGCTATATCTACTCAGTCTGGCATAACTATGGATTAACAACTGGGTTTCAGTACTACACCCTATGCTCCCCTACAGACATTTCAAAAAGTGTAAATTCTTTTTCGCTGCCATGCACAATATAGGGTGTAAAGTTACTCTGCAGAATGGCTTTGAAGTCTTGTACTCCTAACTAACCGGACTTGGACTCTTACAAGCACTTCAGAAATGAAGTATATGCTTATGTGGAAGATTGATACTAAACTCAACTAGATTTCAATTTTTGCCACTAACATCTATGTTTTATGATATCATACAGGTAATGTAATTAACTATATGCACATAGTCAATTAACTATTTGAGCTAAGCATTACCAGAATGCAAAGATGATACTCAGCAGGCTGGTAGATGATAAAAGGTGAAAATTATCTCCACAGTTTGTATAGGCTGTACTCATTCCTAATCTTTTTTAACACTACCCTATATACAGATCTGTGCACCCGTACTAATACAGAAACTTCCCAGAGGTCAACAAAACTATTGGTGAACCAAGGTTTCCAGAACACAGTGGGGACATTAAGGGCCTGGTCTGACTTGAATACCATAGTAGTTTGGTTTTACATTATGAAATGGCCTGTGGATATCAGTGATCTGATTGGCTAAATGGATACTCTTCAGTACTGATGAACCTCTTGCAGTGATAATGAGCACAGGAGTCAAGCACATAATTAGTAATCTGAGACAAGCAGCAAGTTTATAAGATAAGATGTTATAGAGAAAGTTAAGCATCAGGTCAACTACAAGTGGTCACATACTATAAAGCTCACTTTTTAATTGTCATTCATTTTAAATGGCAGTGCTGCGGTAGCGTTGTCACCTCACAGTAAGACGTTGTCCTGTTCGATTCTCAGCTAAAGCGTCTTCTGTGTGGAGACATGCGTGAATGAGCGCACCTTCGTTGAAGGTTCTGCGTCAGGGCTGGCAACTCGGTACGTAAAAATCTAGTGCCAATCATTAGCAGACCGGAGTTCCACTGTGGCGACCCCTAACCGGGAAAAGCCGAAAGATACAACTCATTTTAAATGGCAAGTCCCTTACCTCTTACTAGCCTGATTCTAGTGAATTACATAATCCTTCCATAAGCAAACCCACTTAAAATCTATAGCTTCCCAGAACTCTACCCCTAAAACTCCTATCTGGTCCCTAACCCTAACCTGAATCCTCATTACTTAACCTTAAAAAACCGTCCCACTCCCTAAACTTCAATTTTACATTCACTACCTAATCCTAAACTCCACTTTTACTCCCTTACCTAAATTCCAAAGCTGGTCTCTAATGCTAAACCCCCCTGCCCATTCCTAAATTCCAGAAATCACTCTGGAACCATTAATTCCCCAAACATTAAATTCCCTGATTTTTCCTCAAGTAATTTACTAGGATCAGGCTAGCACAATTCTCATTATACTCAGCTGCTTCCAAGTAACCTGTATCTTGCTTTTCAAGACATTGAAGACCCAATCTATGTGACCTTCATTTCTGTGCAAAACCAGTGGCCACATCTACACTTGGGACCTAAGTCTACATAAATAAACACAATTTGCTGGAGAGTGAGGTTCTCAACTCAGAGTACTCACAGAATATGCAATAAGTTACCACTGCAAGTTAAACAATGTCCTACTTTGACTATCTTTAAGGCTGGTTACTACCTTGATTGACTACCTTTATGACTGGATGGGTAGACACACATTTATTCCAGGATTCTCAAGTAGAGCCCTGCTCATGTTGAGGTGTAAGTATTAGGTGTTTTAAAAGGGAGACATAAGCTTTTAAGTGTGTCTACTTAAATGTGTATACGGCTAGGCAACTTATGGTCTTCATGATCATTTGCCAAGTATTATTACTACGTTCCTAGCCCTAAACTTCCCCTCCTATTCCTAAACCTAAACTGCCCTCCACTTACTGCCTAAATACCGAACAGCTAAAGTCCTACCCCCATCGCTTTCTCACTTCATAGCTGCTGTACTTAGCCTACTTATTTATTTGTATTTGTTTACCAGGGTAGAACACTGATCTCCCAATAGACTATTTTTAGACTCAGCCTGGGAGCGGTGTCTGGTTAAGTGACTTGCTCAGAGTCGCAAATTTAGGGAATCAAACCTTGCACCACTGGATCACAGGAAACAGATCATTAACAGCCTTAATCCTCTAAGCCAACTACCAGACAAACTCATATATGTGTTCAAGCAGCAGCCTGCAGCTTCACTGTCCATAAACAGCTGCTGTCGGTTGACTGAACACACATTCAAGTTCCAGCATGAATGGCAGTCCATGCGAGCTGGAAAAACTTGAGTTCCTGGTTGTGAGACTTGGTCTGTGAGCAGCCAGAATTTGAGCTCCTGTGACAGCCAGTTATGCATTTCCACTGTATGGCAATGGAGATCATGTATAGCCCTATTTTAAAAAGTCCCTGAAATGTAATACAAAAAATAAACAAAATTGCAGAAATCAAAAGACACACACTGCTGGTAAGACACAGTGTCAGTGGTAAAAATAATTAACTAATGCACTGAATAAATGCATGTATATGCAGTGCATCACAGGCACATCTCCACTGAGATGTCCAAGCAGGAGCAGAAAAAGAGAGCAAGAATGGACTACTGGAAATATATTAGACGTAGCTTTTTAAACAAGTTCATTATATGATATCAATGATCACCATCTGACCTCTTGTATCATTTGGTTTTAACTCATCACGTGAGATGTTCATTCACTCAGCTTTTGCAAGCATGAAACCTCTTAAATTACAAACATACCCGAATAACCCATGGCCAGGTAGTGGTTATTACTTCATTCAGGTTCAGGCCTGGGCATACACTATTACACAAAAATCTGTACCTCTCTAGTGCTGATACCTCAGTAACAGCATGGCTTTCAAGGTATCCACAATTGTCCAAGGATTTTGTGCTACAGTTCATCTGTAGTAAATCTGGTTTGGAGACGGACTTTTTTGTGAGTTCTTAACTCTATAGTGCTTAGAATAATTATTCCTTACAGGTAAAGGAAAGTTACAGAGTTGCTGAGAGAAAGTCAAATCATTGTTTAGATCAAACTATTGGTGCAGGTTTGGATGACAGACTTCTGTGAAAATCCATCTTTCCTGCAACTCTTTGGTAATACAGAAATGTGCTTTTTGTTTCACTCTAATAGCACAGTGCAATACTAATAACATTACTAGCTGGACATAAAGCAAAATAATTTGGAGACAGGTTGTAACTTTACATTTTGTGGATTACAAACTTCTTCAGCTAGCTGGTGCTCATTTACATTTATTCTACAATTACCGATTTTATTCAGTTCAATGTCACTGGGAGCTGGAGCCTATGAAAGCTTTCAAAGGGCAAAAGGCAATAAAACTACTCCTGGAGGGGATGCTGTGCCATCACAGGGCACACATACTCACTACAAGACAGCACACACACTTACAGATAATTTGGAGGAATGACAGTTTACCTGTCGCACATTTTTTGCTGCCGCACCCAACGAAAAACCTCAAATGGACACGGAGGATGTACAGACTCTACACAAAAGACACCCCAGCTGGGAAATGAACTGGAAAACAAGGACTGAGACCAATGCTAACCACTGTACAACTATGCTACCTACATATTTAAAGTAGTACTATGACTCAACGATCTCACACACACACACACACACACACAAATATATATATGTACACACACACACATCTATATACATATGTGTGTGTGTGCGCACACACACATATATATATATATATATATATATATATACACACACACACACATACTATAGAACTATCTAGATAAATATTCAGCAGTAAAATGGATCAAGATTTTGTCTTGTTTTGCTTGAAACTGTAAAAGGGAAATCTGTTTCTGTCATAAAGCAACTAAATGTTGAATATGTTCTTGGTGAACTATGGGGAGACTATAATATGACTAGTTTTAGAACTTTGTTCCCATGGATCTTCATTGAAAATGGCCACTGACCACCATATGACTCAGTTGTAAAGAAAAGATTGAACATATAGGAAGTCTTAGTTGTGGGATTAAACAAATGAAGGGATTAGGACCAAGTCCTCTGTTAACAAATCTGAGATAGGATTTGTTTACTTATTATGTAGCTAAACCATAGTAAATTCCTAAGTACAGGATTTTTTCATACATCAGGCAGTGTCATCAAGCATTTTAGCTCACTCAGAAAATCCCACCACCTGTCATTTTATATATCTCAATTAGGATTCCTAATAAAGTTTTACGAGGTTAAAGCCATAATAAAGCAGATTCTTTGCTCTGTTTACAATGTGTTTGAGCTTTCATCAAGGTGACATGAGGGCTGGTAGATATAATCATTTAAAATGAACACATCTCTGGGGAGAACAAAACTATGCTGCTACAAAACCAGACATATTTGTTAGATTTTACTGTTTCACATCAAGATGGAATGTATTTAAAAAATATATTTTTACTTGAATTCTTAAACTAACATTCAGGGTTTAATGCTTAAAATATCTGGCTGTGTTCCAAAGACCAGATTACCAATGTAACAGCTACAAACAAATGCAATCTGAGGGTCATGCTGCTCAATGCTAGAAGTCTAAAATACACTCGCTCAAAGCACTCCTTAAAACGGAGAACATTGACATTTGTGCTGTAACAGAGACCTGGTTCAAAGCAGAAGAAAGCACCCCTGCACTACCAGGCTATAACTCATTCCACATCTTCTGGCCCCAGAACTTGGACTGAATCTCCAAAGGCAGTGGTGTTTCCATATTCATAAAGGATGCGCATACCTCCAGACTGGTAGCCCAACATAATGCATCACAGATACTTCAGGTGCAGCCAACACTGGATAAGACTGCAGATCCAGGTCGTAGCCTGCTATAGGTCCCCAACCATGTCTAAAGACTCGTATTCTATGTTCCTAAGCACCCTGGAGAATATTAGGGTCCAACCTAACACTCTCATACTGGGCAACTTCAACTACCCCTCCATTAACTGGGAAAACTACTCATGTACCAATACACTTGCCCAACGTTTCCTGGAATTCATTAATTCCAATGCCCTGGACCAGCTCGTTCTTACCCCCAACAGAGGTAGCAACATCCTTTACCTGGTCATTATTAACATGGGTGACCATTGCTCTACACTAATAGTCAACTCCTCCCTGGTTAGATCCGACCACAAACTAAACACCTTGGAAATCCACATCCCTCGCACCCCCCCCACCCCCCACCCCCGCAAAGGTATCCACCATGAAAAACTTTTCCAAAGCTAACTTTGGGTTCCTAAAAACAGAGGTGGCTAACTTCACTGCACCCATGAAAATGGAGAATAGTTGCATGACCGCTAAATCATACACCAATGCACTGTACCAACAAGTACGCAAAATGCATGGATCTCACCATACCCAACAAAAAAATGAAGCCAATCTGGTGGTCCCCTGCCATAAACAAACTCTACATCAGAAGGAAGAAACTGATGTGGAATAAGGTGAAGTCCCAAGACTGGAAAAACTCCCTTATCAGCCTCAACAAGAAGTTGAGATCCCCTCATCAAATCTTCTAAAGCTAGCTATGAAAACAGAATTGCAGCAGATAGTAAAGACAACCACAAGGCCTTCTATAGTTATATAAAAAATCTCCACAGCAATATCCAGATTTGCTCTGAGCTACTGCACAATGGTACCTCCCATACCGAGCCAACAGATATTGCCAATATATGGCGAACAGATTCTGTGCCAACTTTACCCCTCTCTCCCCCCCAAAGGGCCAATCACAATACCAGTAGATTGCCAGGCACCCAGTATTACTGCTGCACAGGTTAAAACAGCACTGTCCAAGGCCAAGAATACAGCTTCTATGGGACCCAACAATATCCCTGGCTGTGTTCTGCATGAACTACAGAGTGAACTGGCACCATAACTGTGTGCCCTGTTCAATCACAGCCTCACCACAGGTTTTGTCCCTACTGAATGGCACATTCCTATAGTCATCCCTCTCCACAAAGGAGGAGCGACTACAGACCCTGAGCATTACCTCCCCATTAGCCTGATGAGTCTGACATGCAAAGCTATGGAATGCATCATCATGGACCTAATAAACAAGGATATAGAGAATCTCCAAACTCTGGATCACACACAGTTTGGTTTTGTGAAGGGTAGATCATGCCTGCTCAACCTGGTTGACTTCTTTGAGTCAGTCACCAGAGCTGTGAATGAAGGCAAGGTGGTTCATACAGCCTACCTTGATCTTGCCAAGGCCTTTGATACCATTCTCCACTCAGGAATCATAGAAAAACTCACTAAGCTAGGCATCAACCCCTGTATCACCAGGTGGGTTGCAAACTGGCTCACAGATAGAACCCAGAGTGTGAAAGTAGCTGACTCCAAGTCAGACTGCTGACCAGTCATGAGTGGAGTCCCACAGGGTTCGGTCCTGGGTCCTCTCCTGTTTGGTATCTACTTCTCTGAAGTCCAGGCCAACACTAAGGGACTCTGGCTGACAAAGTTTGCAGACGATTGCAAGCTGGGAGCTATTATTAACTCCCCAAGTGATGTTGACATCCTGCAGAAAGGCTTCACTGAGACCAACGACTGGTGTTAGAACCATGGCCTTAAGCTCAGTGACAAAAAATATGTTGTCACCCCCTTTAGGAAAAACTTGGTTCCCATGAATTACCACATTGATGGTAATCCACTGACACAGAATGCATTATAAGAGATCTGGGAACACAGGTTGACAGCAGCCTCTCTTTTGACCACCACATTTATTTATTTTTTTTAATTTATTTTGCATTTGTTAACCGGGTTAGTCTGGCTGAGCTTTTCGCTCATTTTCAGCAGAGACCCGGGGAGAAAAGCTCCTCAGGACTAGGAAACAATTTATTAAATTTTAGTAACATAGTAGTAACAATTAGCTATAGGATCTTACAAGCAGAGACCTGGAGAGAAAAAAAGCTCCTCAGGCAATTCAATTATACAGAGTATTAACAATTGGCAGACAAGTATGTGAGTTGTTATAAACAAGGTTTTAAACAATTAGCAGAAGAAAATGTGACTAGTTACAATATTACTTAAGCTGCTTAAAGCAAAATGAGTTAATAGTTATGCAGATGCTTATTTAAAGTGGGAAGGATCTAGTTGCATAGGAGTTTGGAAACAAGAAAGGAAAGTAAGAATGGCTAGTAGGAGAAGTAGGGGAGGTAGAGTATAGGAGACAGACTAGACAGGTAGGTTGTTTTGAGACTGTAAGAATCAAGAGTGGTTGGAGATAGAGGAAGGGAAGAGGCAGAGAAAAGCAGTGGTGTGACTTGTAGGTTTGGTTAGCTGCAAATCTGGTGATCTTATTATAGGTAATTTCAAGCTTGGAAATAAGTGTAGAATTTAGGTTTGTGAATATGTGGCAGCTGTACAGGAGTGTTGGGAGTAATAAAGCCTGGGAGAGAGCCATTCAGGCAGTGTTAGTTAAGTTTTTCTTGCTACGGAAAAGGGGTCTAAGTTTCTGATGAATTCTTTTTACTGAGTTAGTAATATGGAGGTTGAACATTGAGCTGGCACCTCGGCGTTTGTGAAAATCTACTGCCAATCATTAGCAGACTGGAGTTTCGCTGTGGCGACCCCTAACTGGGAAAAGCTGAAAGACAAACAACAAGTAATATGGAGATCAAACTTAAGCTGATCATTTATTGTAACACCTAGCAATTTAGTACTAGATTTAGATGAGATGATAGGGTTGTTGCAGGATAAGATGGTAAATGTACTTTTGAGTGTGGTGATGTTTTTAGGGAGGAAGAGTAGGAGCTTTGTTCTTTTTGGATTAAGTATTAGTTTGTTATCACTAAGCCAAGTCATAATGGTGTGGAAGGATGCCTGGGTAGTTGAGTGGAGGTCAGTTGAGTTGTCAGCAATGGTAATAACAGTTGAGTCATCAGCATATTGCACAAGAGATGACTGGGGGCAAGAGGAGTACAGCAAGTTGGTGAAAATATTAAAGAGTAGTGGTCCAAGTATGGACCCTTGGGGGACTCTCATTTGTACAGTGAGAGGGGAGGATAGTGCAGAGAGCCATTTAACTGATTGCTGGAGGGTAGAGAGATAGCTGGAGAACCAGGAGATAGTAGGGGGTGAGAAATGTAAGTTAGTGAGTTTATCTAGAAGGAGTGAGTGATAGACAGTGTCAAAAGCTTTAGAAAGGTCAAGGAATAGGCATGAGACAAGTTTATTGTTAACGCAAGCTAGGGAAACTATGTTGATGAATGATATGAGTGCAGTAGTTGTACTATGCGCCTGGGACGGAAACCATGCTGTGTGAGTGTGAGAAGGTTTTCCTGGTGAAGGTAATGCATTACCTGCTTGATTGTTACTGTGGTCAGAAAGTCCTTCTATGTGGCACATCTCATTTCAAGGGTTTTACATCCAGGAAGAAAGAGGTCATTGTCCCCTCTACTCTTCCTCATTAGGCCAATCATCGAGTACAATGCCCCATATGGCATGTACCTCATTAGACACTTGCAACAACTGGAGGGGCCGCAAAAGTACCTCACAAGATGATCCTAGGCCTTAAACACTTGTCCTGTATGGACAGACTCAAAAAACCCCAACTATTCTCTGTCTCATATCACCTACTTAGAGGCGATCTCTGCTTGACTTACAAAGCCATGTCTGACCCAGCTCTGTTAGAAATGCTACATCTAAAGAAATAGCAATCCCTCCACACCACACACTCCAGAGACCTCAACCTCATTACCACAATCAATAGAACATACTGGAGGGACAGGTTCATAACCCAGAGACTGCTCATGCTATGGAATAGACTTCCCATACATGTCAAGCAGAGCACCTCACTGACTCTAAGAGAAATCTTGATGAGTGGATGGGAAATGGAAAATTCACCTTGGGGATCACTCCAGTGACTCTACTCAACAGAGGCACTGGGAACTAAGGTTGGGTGGCACAATACCAGGGTAATCCTATGGGCTAGGCTTGTAAAGGCTCCAGGGCCATTAGCCTAGTACACACCTATGATTTAACATCTAAAATAATATTCCATATATCGGAATAAATATAAATACCACAATGTACTGAGGTGAAAATTATCTCTGAAAACATGAGCAAATACCACCAAGGAGTATTTATATCACAGCCTAAATCTAGAATGTACAATCAAATGACATTTTTAGCAGTCCTATTTTTAATATTTAGATTGGTGGTGAGCTTCAGTTGCTTAAATGTTTACTTTCAGAAATGCTGCTTTTAAACATATATGAAGGAAAACTGCAAGATAAGTATGTGGAGGTTCAATGTGAAGGCAGAAAAATAAAAGTCATGCACTTAATATAACAGTAGATCTTTAAGAAAACTGCCCGTCTTCAGCAACAGGTAGGTCTAAATGCAGCAGGTATTAGGACTACTCAGTACTTCGAATTCTTCAGCCTTTTTTTCTTTCCTCCCAGGCTTCCATCATGCTACTCAACTCCCATTTCTCTGATTGTAAGCACATTAACCTACGATATGCTAAGTTTACAGACTGCAGGTAATACGTAGAAGAAGAAGAAGAAGGTAACAGGAAAGTTAGGTGCCCATCACAGCTGCTCTGGGAGTACTGGGGGTGGGTTGGTAGTGAGGGTTAGCCAGAAACTGGCTTGCTCACCTGATGAGAGAAAAAGATGGCTGAGGAATGTTACCAAAGATGGACATACTTCTTGTATATCTAGTGTTAAGGTAAGGACACATGGTAAGACGTGGCCCACATTCAATAACAGGTAGGACAGAGTTCCTAGCTGCATACCTGGATGGGCCCTTTGACTACATTAGCCCAAAAGAAGTATGTCACTCTGGATGTTGTATCCAACTTGTACTAGTGGGTTCCTACTCAACCTGTCTGTCAAGATGCTATCTCCCCTGGAATGTGTGCTGCCACTAAGAAAATACTGTGGGTGATGGCCCAATCTCACAACTTGATTGCTGTATTACACAGGGAGAACAAATAGGTACCTCTGTACTTCTTGTTGTTCACGCCACTGTTATGTTGTCCATATGAATAGCAAGAGGACTTTGGGGAGGTGATCTTGGAACCCCAGTAACGGCAGCAGTACAGTTCAGAACTTTAGTATGCTGATGTGCAAGTTTTCCTGGTAGGACAAAGAATTTTGAATCTCTTTGCTCCTGTAGTGCCTCCTTTCCACTCTTGGACAGACTTGTATGTCATGACTGAAGAGAGATTTGGTAGGTATCGTCTTTGCTCAAGATGGGGGGGGGATGCAGCCACCATACAAGGCATTTATGCTCAAGTCTGTAGGAACATGTAATGCTCACTGTTGATGCCACTGGAAATGAAATGCCACAGCAGCAGTCTCAAGTGTAAATACATGTGTGGAACCAAATGGCTGGCTATCACCATATACCTTAAAATCATGGGAACTTGCTCTGCTGTATCTCCCTAGGACTGAAGCAGTGGGGTGTCACAGTGGATTGAAGGGTAATTATTTCCTCTTCCTGCTGACAGGAGTTGCATGCCTGGGTATCCAAATTACACCATAAAAAGGATATGCTCTGGGTGAGAGCAAACTGTGACCTAGAGCTGTTGAATGTAATGCACCTGACTGAACAATCTGATCAGAGGCCAGGAGTAGCAGGCCAGCTGATCCAGGGAAAGGATATCAAGGAGCCAGCCATCTTAGTTTGGGAATATTCTTATTCACAGAAACCACTGATGTGCTACCACCCCTGCAGTGCACTTGGTGAATACCACCAGGGCTGTGAGGAGATGAAAGTCAGGCTCCTGAATAGGTAGAGACTGGCTGCTACCTGCATGTTCAAATACCTGTTGAACTGTTTTGTGACTTTTATGTACAAGTCCAAACAGAACATCCAGTCTCCTTGTGCTGGCAGATGACAACTGCTTGCACTGAGACCAGTTTGAGCTCTTCTATTACTATGTACTCATTTTAGGCCATTGAGATGTATAACATGCTGAAGGGCCTTAATTAATTATTTTTTTTTGGGGGGGGGGGGTGCTACAAAAATCTTGAATAGCAATGTCGCTCCGTTAGGTCTGGTGAGATCTCTTCAATGGTTGCCAACAGACTCTGAAAGGGTGGAGCATCTGGAAGAGATGTAGGTGTCTGGGACAATCTAGCAGAGGATATTTTATAGCCTCCAGGTAATAAGTTCCTTACTCACCTGTACTGAGTTGTCTTGAGCCACTTATGGTAATCCAGGGACAATTGTCCTTTGAATGACTCAGAAGGAGGAGGAAGAAGCTGGGAAACACTGAGTGTTGTTGCCCTCCCATGGGGTGGTGGCATCCTCCTGAGGGACTATGAGCACATCTTCCTTTGGGCTGGGAGTTATTCTGGAAGAAGCCTTGATTTTTTCCCCTGTCTGTGCCACCTGTTGCTTCTGCAGTGAACTAAACCAAATTTGGCATTGGCTCTTGTGTCTTGTAGAAGACTCAGTGTGGAGGAGGAACATCCATTCCTACTGCCTTCATGATTTTGCTTTGCTCCTCTCCGTCTTCTATTTCATTATGTGATACAAATATAGGGGCACAGTTGTCACTTTTGGCATTTACTAGGTATATCACATGAGCAAGGAATCTCTGAAATCATTTAATGTATATCAGTCATCTTCCTGGCAAAACATCAACGACCTATTCCATATGGAACATCCCAATGGCTGAAATGGTATGAAGCCTAAATCATGATTCAAGCCAACATCCATCATTATGCTTAAAATATGGTGATATATATACTGCTAGGGGAAATGTGGCCAGGGCACTAAGGAACTTCCCTTAGTCTTTTTGATAGATGCTATGGCACCTTTTACATCCACCTGAGCTACCAACTCAGGCAGATGATGCCTTGGTTTAACATCTCATTCAAAGGATGACATATTCAGGACTGCAGCACCCCCCCCCCTTATACTGCACTACAGTGTCAGCAATCAAGCTACTTGGTGTGGGAATAGAACCCACATCCTTCTGCAACACAGAAGCGTACAGAACCTGTTGTGCAACTGACACTGATAATGCCTGCTATACTCTTAATGTCTCATTTGTATCCGAGTAAATGTATACAATGCATGCTCAAAATTACTTTTTATATGCATTTGTCAACTGGGGTATAACCGATCCACATGGATCTTCTCCAGACTCAGTCCAGAAGCAGTGTCTGGTTAAGTGACTTGCTCAGAGACAAACATTAGGCAAATGAAGGCTAAGGGAATCAAAGCCTAGACCACAAGAAGCAACTTGTTAACAGCTCATAGCCTTAATCCCTTATACCAACCCCCAGAGAGTAAGCTTCAGCTGACACTATTTTAGCACGTATGACCTAAACAAATTCCAAAATAGGTAAGCTACACAATGCAGATGACAAAGAGGATCCCTTGTTGAGAGTAACCAGCTCTTTCACAGTCCATTTGTGATGAAGCTGTCTATCAACTTGCAAGGCATGTTCAGAATAAAGGCAAAAGATAGCTCACTGGTTTCTTCAGTTGTCCTAATAACAACAGTTAGAAACAGGGAAAGTTATAGGGATGCTAATACAACATGATGCTTATGTTTAACTGCAGGGCAGTTAACATGCACGCCAACATTAGCACAGACCATTACATGCATATCTATGGAACGAAATGCAAGCATTATGTTGCTTTGGTAACTGAATCTGTGGTACAGTGACATCTTCATCTGCAGCCCAAAACAATATATACATTCAGGTTATACCTGTGCCAGAGATTAGAACGTGGGGAGTTGTGGAAACTGACTGATGGAGGGCAGTACATTCTGGTGGTGTGATCAAGTGTATTAATAACTCTGGGATAACTGTACTGAACTGCCTATAAGACTTTGTCGCCACCAATTTGTACTCTTCCTATTATGTTTATTTTATCACCTCTATATTCTACAGTCTCAACTAATCATCCTCCTCCTTGATCCTTCCTATTCCCTTGACTAGCCTGTTCTCACCCCTGCACTATAACCACTTTCTACCTCTCGCCCAATTTCCTCCTTACTCAGAACTCCTACAAAATACTGCTTTTACTACTCCTGGTTTTCCTTCTTCTTTTTTACTCACATAACTAACCTCCTCCCACTTCTACCCTCCTTTACCTGGTTATATTGACCACGCTATTGCCATCATCTTTACAGTGACACCCCTTGAACCACTCAAGACTCAACCAGTTACAGAGCTGCAGAAATTAAGGAGCCCTGCAAGTCCAAAGTACACTGCTAGCTGAAGTATGCTATTCTCTGTGACCTATTAGATAATGTGTGCTGTTTTCTGTACCTCGTAACTACTGTAACAAACTTTGTATACTGACCTTCTAAAATGTTACTGGCTACCCATAGATCACTGCACCGTGCTCCTCTCTCTGACCTGTTGAATCCCCAGCTCTAGTTCTACTTTGCCCAGCTAAGAGGTACCAGTCTAAAGACAAGTAAGATAAAATTCAGTGTAAAATAAAAAAAAATAAATAAATAACTACCTTCGAACCTTTCTACCGTTCTATTAGTGCCTACCCTTTCTCACTCTATTATGCTATAATTTCTATTTCTAGTTTCTGCTTCAAGCATCTCCCCAAGCACCCAGACTAAACCCTCTCACCTGTAATTACCTAACCTCAAGACCTGCCTCTCTGCAAGCTCATCTCCCTGCCACAGGAAATTATTTTCAGGACTTTTTCCCCATATTTCTGCATCCCAGCTCACAAACTTACTGATTGTTTTTCTTAGTAGAATACAACTCGGACCGGGACCAGCTTGCTACACTCGGGCTCAATCAGCTACCCTACCCTACCCCCTTTTCCCACCACCCCATACCCTTATACTTATAGTCTAAAAAACACCCACAATCAACTCCCAATGAATCAGACTACTTTCTACCAAACTAACAGCATAAATTCAAACGTGTCCACTCCCCAAAGGATAAATTTAATAAAATCAAACTTAGCTATATTCTATTCTCCCTCTCTCCCACTACAATGTTCTGCACCTCAAATATTTTACTCTCATCCTCCATTGTATTCACAGCACTACTATTCTTAAGGTTAGCAACAACATTTACAAATAAAACAGCCATAACCAGCTACTCTAAAACAACATCCTCCATCAACATACCTCAAAAACAATGTCATTACTTCAATATCTCCACTCAACTATTTTACTATCCTTGCCCCTACAATTCCAGAACCAAAATAAAAAACAATACTACCACCAAACCCCATTTTTGCCCTAAATCCCAACCTCAAAACTAAGCACAACCCACTATACTCCTACCTAATTCTGAAATTACTAAAGAGTGGTGTCACACACCCAAACCCAGGACCAAAGACACAAGCAAACTCCAAAGGCATAAACCTATTTACTATAAACTTAAGAAGTATATGCAATAAAATAACCTCCCTGCATGCTTGGATAGAACAAAATAAGCCAGATATATTACCCCTAACAGAAACCTGGCTACACCCCAGCATAAAAGATACTGAAATTCTACCCCGCAGCTTTGCCATATACAGACTGGGCAGACCAAAAAAGAAAGGTGGAGGGATAGCTTTCCATTATTCCTCCATAATCAGCATAACTCTATACCCTCACAGTATACCCAAATTCCATAATGTCGAAATACTAACAACCACCCTAAACCTTAACAACTCAAAAACAAAATCTGTATCATGATAGTCTAAATCCCACCCGGAAACAATATATCAGTCCTGGAAGATGTACTGTCCTGGACTACTGAAAACATCAAGGTAGAAAATGTCATCCTAGGTGACATAAATATAAATTGGAAAACCATCACTGCAAACTTCCCCACCACAAGTATTAACCTGTATGACTTTAAACAACTCAACACAGACCCTACAAGATTCAACAAAGACTTTACTAGCCACACCACCTTAGACTGGATCCTCATACCTCACCCTACCAATTTCTCCTCCTCAGGTACTCTCTCAGTCTTACTAAGTAACCATCTTCAAGCCTTTGCCATCAGAGCCTCCACCTACTTTTCTAAAAAACACGGTATAAAAACAGCTAGAAATACTACTAGACATAACCAACAAACACTCAACAATTTACTATTAAATATTAACATAACACCATTAAAAATCCTACCCCTCAACAATGCCGTACAATACTTAAATACCACTTTCCTAAAAATAACGGATAGTCTCAACCCTATACGAACAAAAGAGTAAAGAAAACAAAACTCCCCATTGTTAACCACTAAGTGCATTGACCTCATGAAACAGACACATCATGGAATAAATGGAAACATAACAGAACCCAGCAAAATCTCCAAGCCTTTAAAACACTATGCAACGAAGTTACCAAGCTAGTGGGCAAATATAAGGAAACCTACTACTCAAACTTCCAACTACAACACAAACACAACTCAAAAAAATTTTGGGACTATATAACTACCCTCCTCAGTCCAGGAACAAACAACGACCACTCCCCTTCACCCAATGCCCCCTACCACAAATAGCAGAGGAATTTAAAAAATACTTCATAAAATCCATATCAGACCTACTCACCTCCAAAACTAACTCAGGACACCCCCACCTAAGCTTACACACTAACCACAATAACTCACCACCACCCACAACAAACCAAGCCCATAACTACATCAGTAACCAGCAAAACAACCCCAACACTACTTTTTCCTTTCAGTCCATACCCACCTCTACAGTTAGAAGGTTACTGCTCAAATTAAAACCCTGCTCTGCATCAGCTGACAACCTCCCACCCCAATACCTGAAACTCATGGCTGACTCAGTTGCGTATCCTGTCAGCATCCTGATAAACAGATCACTCTCAGAAGGTACAGTCCCTACAATATTGAAAATGTTACACATAATGACAATTCATAAAGGAGGACACTCCATGGAAATATCCAATTTCTTCCCAATATCAATTCTATTCCCTTTATCCAAAATCATGGAAAGGTGTATTCACCAGCAATTAATTTATTTATTTTACATTTGTTTACTGGAAAAGTCCAACTGGGCTAGGTTCATTTAGAGTGGAGGCCTGGGGAGAAAAGCTTCACAATTATAATAACAACAAATGTTTTATACAGAATTATAAGAACAAGCCAACAGTGATGAACACAAACAGATATTTACATGTAGGCATTTTTAAACAGACAAAACACAAAATTAAACACCATTACTCACATTTTCAAGCTGGAAATATGACTACAAGCAGAGTATATCTCAGCAGTGGTCATGGTTGATGGGCTACTGACTAGCTATTAGATTAACTGTAAGTACTGTAGAGTATTACAGTGAAGTAATCAAAATCTATCTACTCCAAAACAACCTGCTCACTCAAACTCAGCACGGCTTCAGGCCAGATCATAGCACATCCACTACACTATTATCCTTCACAAACACAATTAATGAGGCCAGGGACAAAGGATACTTAGTATCTGCAGTATCCCTGGACCTCTCAAAAGCCTTCATCATAGTGTCCACACTTTACTGCTAGACATGCTCTCCAACCTAGGATGCTCCACTATCACAATTCAGTCGTTCCAAAGCTACCTACATGATCAAGCAAGCAGTCAAATGGTCTAACCAATGCTTCCCTTTCCTACAAAACCCTACAAGAGTTCCCCAAGGCACCATCTTAGGACCCCCACTGTTTAACATAGTCACCAATAATTTGTACACCTCCTCCTACCCAGGAACATTAGTTCAGTATGCAAATGACTCTACCTTAACCTGTACCTCTTGTACTCTCCCAGAACTGCTAATCAAAACCCAACAATCATTCACAGCAACAAAATCCGGGCTCACAAAAGCCCAACTCTTTCTAAATCCCCCCCAAAAAACAAAATTATAATCTTTCTCTCCCAAAATACCACCCCCTCAGCCCAGACCAATTTAATATTCTCACAGGTGACAAAACCATTAGAGAAATTTACAAGAAACTAAACTCCTAGGTGTTATAATCGATAGCATACTCAACTTTGGCCTTCATATCCAACAACATATCAAGAAGACACATAAAAAACTAGGACTCCTCTACAGAAAGACAGTTCCTTACCACTCCAATCAAGACGACCCTGTATAAAACTTTCCTGTTCCCCTCCCTATTCTACAGTTCCTGTACACTAACCAATCTGCAAAACTTCTCCAAGACTAAAACTGAAAAATGCTATAACAAAGTAGCAAAGTTTGCAATAAACTCCAATGACAGTACGCTTCACAGTATACCACTAAAAGAACTAAATTGGCTCAAACTATCAAACCAGCTTACATATACGGACCTAATGCAATTCACAACCTATCCTATAGGCCCACTCCCTCTCCTACCCTAGTTAAACTAGTCCAACATTACAAACCAAACAGACCACTCTGATCTGAAGACAAAAACCTTCTCAAAGCCTTTAAACCTTCCAGAAACTAAGGAAACTCACTATACTCATACTCTGTTGCCAAGTTATGGAATGCCCTCACACCTAAGATTATGCTAACACCCAGCCTACCTGTCTTTAAAGCCTCCCTAAAAGAACATCTAAACAAATCATGGTTATGCACATGCCTTACTCCAGGCTAATCCCACTTCCTTCCCTCCTTACTAACCTCCTCCTCTTCCTAATCTACCAACTATCATAGCAAATCTAAGGATACTACTCTTTCTCTAGCATTTTATTCATTTTTGAAAAAGGACTAATATTCTGACTGACCCACTCCAATCTGTGTCACGATAATCAAACACTCTAAGCAAATACTATTTACCCTAAGAAGCTTTTTTTAATTTGTGTGTGAATGTAAACTGTAACTATTCTACTATTCTGTAGATATTAGATATTATTCTGTAGACTGTAAATACTCCCGTGTATTCTTGTACAAGTTTCCAACTGTATGGTATGTGTAACCAAATGATAAAAGTGGAGCTTTTCTCTCAGGGCCTCTACTGAAAAATGGGTTATGTAACCCAGATGGACTATCCCAGTAAACAGATGTCAAATAAATAAATACATTTTAGAGTAGACAGACTACTATACCTTCCAAATATATTTTATTCATGTCTTGGCCAGACTGCAAACTGAAGTGCAAGATATAGCCCAATGATGTATGTAACAGTACACAAATTGTTACATTACTTATCTGAAATAATGCTTGGAGCTACTGCAAATGCTCATTTGTCTTGTTTATACACTTTGACGTTTTCCCAGCCTTGAAAATGAAAAGGATAAATGCTAAATACAATCAACATTTAACATGCATCCTTTGCAAAAGTGGGAACAAAATTTTAATACCCCGAGATATCCCACACAAACAAAGGGGAATAACATGCAAACTCTAAGAAGACTGTGAGAAAAGTCAGAAATAACCCAACAATTACACTATTGGGCAAACATCATATCCACTGAGCTACAGTGCTTCACCCTGATTGTGGTTATGTTGTACACCAGCAAATAATACAGCACATTATGCAACAGACAGACAGACAGGTAGGCAGATATATAGAATACATAGATAAGAAGTCTGAAAAAGTCTTGAAGAATAGAAGCTTGTTTTCTAAAGGATTCAGTCAAAATGAATACAGTGTACTAAAAATACCTTTAAACTAACTTTTCGTACTGTTACGCTGATTACAGGTTAATTTATATGACAAATGCTTTCATACAACCGAGTAAACAAATAAAGATGCTTGGTAGAAGCATGTCCACCCAGTGAGAAAATGCATTTGGCTCATGCGTATTTATCATTCTATTATCATTTTCTATGCAGAGTAACACATATCAGTACTTGCAGTTACCAAGTAATTAGGATAAATAACTCATTTCCGTATATGATGAATGCCTGTTCACTGCCTACTGCCTTCAAGCCATTGAGTAACTGACTAGTAATAGCATGCCTTTTGTGCACTAGAGGTTTCTTAACAGTATGTACTTTTTCTTAATCATAAACTGATTTGTGTTTTATTAGTCAGTCCGCACTATCAGCTTTCTGATAAAATATTATTCTCTCAAGAAACACAGAGGTGATGCTTAGAAAGGTCCAGCTGTGTGTAACTCCATATACATGTGTGTATTTTGGTGTAGGAGCATCGAGGATGCTTTTCTTTGCATTATATAAATACCACTGGATAGTCTAGAGTCAATGGGTGATGGCAAGGCATGAGAAGAACTGATCACCCTCAGATTCCAGGAGGAGAGAAGTGGTAAACCTGATAGCATGGGGCTGGGTTCCTCCAGTTCAGTTAAAATAACGGAATTGGGGGGGAGGGCATCAATGATGCTGAGGGTAACAAGGTATCACCCACTGTGTTTTAAGGCTAGAAAAATGCTCATATAAAGGGTTTTGTACTATATTTAATGAACACAAGTTTATTCTTTTCTGTAGTATTAATTCAAAACCATATGGCTTTTCATTTTGTGTGGTGCTTTGGGTGGGGGTGTGGGGAATCTGATAAAGTAATGTCAGCTTAGATACAGGAAAGGGTATTGTTGGCTTACTTGTTAGTGGAAGAGACAGGAAAGATCTTTTTTATTTATGCAATCTGCTCTTGGACATACAAATGGTAAACTACATAGTGTTACTGTTTTTTTTTTTACTCAGTTAACCTGTTGATATCATTTAAAAGGATGCTATAAACTGTCTACTTATGTCAAACAAAACAATCACAGCCACATGTCAGGAATTGAGTGTCATAAATAAAATATCAGACTAATTTTATATTATTCTTAGTTTTTCGGGGTTGGGTTATTTACTTACTTCCCTAGATGGCTGAAAAAGGTTCGACCCAAACTCCTTGTTATAGGATGGGAAACGGGCCTTCCCCTTTTCCTTCTTTATTCTTCTGTTATGCTAAGAGCTCACTCTGTATTGATATACAAAATGCTTAAAATTACGCAGCAGTGCAGATATGTGAAACCTACCCCTGCTTTACTTCTGGCAAACAAAATCACAGTGATTACAGATATGCTGGCAAACGACTGAAACAAAACAAAAGGCACAATGATGGAAACAAGAACTGTGCAGGTCAGTCAAAGGATTGGAGATGTTGGGAGGGGGGATAAATTACTAGATATTCAACGACCTACATCTTGCACAGCAATAACGGTAGACTACACAGCTCACATGGTTAATACCTGCTGTCAAAATCAAATCCTTGTGAGTAATGACAGTGTAATCAATGTCCAGTAGTAACACAGAAATGCAAAACACAACAAAACTGCAATGCACGCAAGATAAAGCTCCAGCAGCAAGCTACATGAAGGAAATTTGTTGTCATCAGAGAAACAAGTAAGTTAACTGCTCTAAAACATTCTAA
Organism: Protopterus annectens; assembly: GCF_019279795.1. NCBI lineage: Eukaryota > Metazoa > Chordata > Ceratodontiformes > Protopteridae > Protopterus > Protopterus annectens. The sequence goes on from NC_056735.1 coordinate 774,565,455, forward strand.
TCCTTGACACAAGGGAATGTCAACAATACTGATAATATATCATAAATCTTCTGGCTATCATGTCATCTGCAACACAAAGAGCTGTTGCATCTTGCAATGGAACATCAACGAAAAAACCTTTCTTTTAAGTTTAAAACAACATTTAGTCCATACTTTAATATGGCAGACTAAGGCTGAGGAGCACACCACAAGTTCCAGTTGTATAAAGAATGATATCACAGATATATTGTTTTCTGTTCATGGTCTTGTGCTACTGCTTACTAGTCACAAGGCTGCTGATGTCATCAGAGTGGTCATCATGTCTGTCATTCAGCCTGACAGTAACGCATTTAGCTAGTAGTGAGGCATCGGCACATTTATAAACCTCGTCTAAGTCTTCCATTTGTCTTAACATGATAACAGCAGTATTTAGCATGCCAGTCCCTGGGAAATATGAGTAGGTGGAGCTGTACTACAAACAGTGGTATGTGTTCAAAGTCACTATGGGTACAGAAGGCACGCATGTTGAACATTATATTTTACCCAGTGTCACCTGCAGGATTCAGAGAAAATAAAAGACCTAGGCATCTGAATTCCTTTTGTCAAACAAAAATGAGGAGAAAATCAGATTATATGATTCCTTTCTGCCTTAGAGGTTTTCATGAGAAAATCTCATTTGCCGCAGAATCAAGATATTAGCAATAAGTAATTCAGCTTGAGAAGTGAAACAGTGTCCATGGCGCAGAAGATGGTCGTGTTACAGCCATGAAAGTCCTATGGACTTGGCCATGACAAACATTCAAAATATGATCACACAACGGTCTTCATTAATCCCGTAAAATTATAACAATGGCAATAACAATCTTGTTTTTGTAATTTTGGCATTAAAATACCTTTGTTAATGGATTATAAAAATATATATCCATCAGTTTTATTAAGTGAGGCAAATTTCAGCTCCCTCTCCTTAAATTTATAAAGTGCACAGATCACCTCTCTGTCCCCCAGAGCTGACAAAATTGAAAAGAATTGTTAGAAGCGCCACTGTCGTTTGTTAGACCCCACTTAACTCCTGGGATGAATCTTGTTCTCTTACAGGACCAGCCTAGACAGGTATATGACTTACAGCCACCACTCGGGAGAGGATACTTATTAAAAAACAAAAATGGGGAATTTACCCAAATCAGAATGAACAGTACAAGAGGTATTCCTTTAAAATAGGCAACTCCTAATGTGACTAGTCAGCAAGGACATTCCCATTCTTAAAAGCAATGTCAGCCTGGAGCCAAAGTATACTTTTCTGTGGCTCCTGTTCTATGGAATAATTCAATTTCCTGAAAAACAGGACAGTTAATTTAATATGTGCATTACACAGACCTGGTTAGTGTACCTGTTATGAAACTGGGGTTCAATATGATGTTTTCACTTGTATGTAAAACAATTTAGCAAGCCACTTCCAGTCTCAGTGCTTAAATGAAGTGTGAAAATGTCTAAAGAATTATCCACATTAAACAAGTCACAAAATCATGGTGATCTGCTCATGTCACGGTACTTCCACATTTGAGTGTTAAATACAGAAATCTACTGTTTTCATTGCTCTTCTCTTCTACAGTTACTCCCGAGATTATATTTTCACATCCAAAGTCAAATAAGTGTATATGCAAGAAATAACAAGGCATACTTTTACATGTAGCGTTGTTGCCTCCCAGTTAGACATTGCCCGTTCGATTCTCAGTCTTCTGTGTGGCAACATGCGTGAATGGACGTTCCTTCGTTGAAGGTTGTGCATTAGGCCCGGCAAGCCAGCACGTAAAACTCTACTGCCAATCATTAGCGGACGGGAGTTCCGCTGTGTCGACCCCTAACCGGGAAAAGCCGAAAGGCACAAACAAACAAACTTTAACATGTGAATGACAATTCTGATTACACAATTTAATGTTTTATATTTCTGAAAACCTTTAAACCTACAAGGACAAATGAGAAATGGACACACACCAACTTTAAACAAAGCTACAAAGGTCAAATACCACTGTCTACTGGAAGAATGGAATACATTTGGTGTGTCTGAACCTCCACTCAAAAGTCCATGCTTAAATAAACTGTAGGTCTTATTTGGAAGGCATGCAACATCTCTTTCTAGTGCAAACAAAAATAAAGAAACCAGTATTTCAATCAAGTGTTTAAAAAAATGCATAAATTCTGCTACCACCAAGACACCCCAGTCTGGAAAGTGTGCTCAGTGCTTTCTTCTGAAACAAAAACATTAAATACAGGGACGTGAAAATAAAGAATATGGAGGACAGGAAAAGGATGAACATTGTTTTAACATAAGAGTGCTGTCTGCAGCCACAAACTGAGTACATTAAGTGAATATTTTGGGGGGCACGGGAGCACACAAAATGTTCAACACTCTAAAGCTCATGCCATACATTCCATTTGTCCAACTAATAAAGGGCTATATTTTCAAAGCTGGTGTATTGATTTATGCATGCATGTTTTGTATGTGTGTCCATGTATGTATATATATATATATATATATATATATATATATATATATATATATATATACATATATATATATATATATACAGAGAGAGAGAAGTTCCCGTCAAGTGTTAGATTATAAAAAGTCTGATACCCCCACCTCTTAACTACAATATTAATTTTTCTGAACTACCAAGTTCCTTCACTCACCTCCATTTCTTTGAAATTTTAGCACTAGTAATCACATGATCTGTTATCTATTTGACAAATCCACTTGTACATCTCTTCAAAGGCTCAATGTTCAACATCTACTACTGCGCAAGCATCTTCTATACTGTAACAGTTACCTTTATTTCATATGAATGTAACTTAATTTATCAAATTAATGTGTACTTGTTAATGTATACTACCTTAATGTCTATCCATGTATATTACTGAATGTCTGTTTAAAATTGTTTGCAATTTGTTGGAACTTTTCTCCCTGGACCTCCACTGAAAAAGGGGTTTTTACTAAATCCAGTTAAACAAAAACAAAATAAATAAATAAATATGATGAACACTTAAAATATTAACAAATATTTGAAAATTTGTTTTCCACCACCAAGATCGCAGAACATTGGAAAACGAGAAATTTACCTTTTCCTTACTGTAGTCTGATGAATTGGTGTGTATTTATATATATATATATATATATATATACAGATCTATATATATATATATATATATATATATATATATAGATATATGCAAAGGTGGGTCTAGGACTATTCACTGAAAGCACATTTCACTGTGCACAATTCACTGAAAGCTCAATTTACTGAAAACACAATTCACTGAAAGTTATATATGGCCTTTTCCCCCACTGTAATGTGACCCTGGAGTTAGAATATATAGTAAGTGGGGTGTGGGGGGCATGGCCACCTTACCTATTTTAAATATTTTGAACTATACACATGGATACTTGCAATTTCAATAAATTACTCTTTTCTAAACTTAATATATATCCAAACTATGGGGGGCGACACCCCCACACCCCCCTTATTATATATACTAGACTACAGTGGGGAAAAGGCCATATATAACTTTCAGTGGAATGTGTTTCAGTGAATTGAGCTTTCAGTGAATTGTGCTTTCAGTGATTTGTGCACAGTCATTTCAGTTTCAGTGAAATATGCTTTCAGTGAATAGTCCTAGATCCATAGAGGTACAGATGACATGTATATATAGATATAGATAAATATAGATACATATATATATATATATATATATATATATATAGAGAGAGAGAGAGAGGAGAGTTCCTGTCAGAAGAACGCATCTTCATCGAACTGTAAATGTTGAAAACCCAAAATGACGAAGCAGCGTTTAAGCAAATTCCTTCCCTGGAAAAGAAGTTGCTTGGCCGCTTCTGTCACTTTACCGTTTTCGGCACTGTAGTGCGATCCCGGAGTTGGTATATTTAAGTAGGGGTGTTTAGTGTGTTTTTTTTTTGCGAACAGCAAATTTTTTCCCTGGGAAAAAATTTGCTGTTCGCTCTTTTTTGTTTTAGTTCTTTTGTGGTCGATATAACAGCATTCAATCTTTTGATTGTTCGCTATTATAACACAGACCCTATATATGTGTCTGTGTGTGTATGCATGTATGTATATGTGTATATATATATATATATATATATATATATATATATATATATATGTATATATATATATATATGTATACACATACAGATAATATATATACATACATAGATATTTTCAGGGTTGTGTGTGGGGGGTATATAGGGGCTTGCGTCTTGCAGAAAAAAATAATTAAACTAGGATTTGCCTAACAAATGGTACCGGTAGTGAAAAGTAGGGTCATTGAATAGACTAAATCCTTAGGTTATGTGGAAAATGTAAAGGTAATGAGCAGGTTTAAACAATGAGGAACACTTAAAAGCAGGAATTAGAGACAGTTCCTCTTTAAAGGGCTTACCTTGAATCCTAAGTAAGGAGAGGCAATTGAATGCCAGCAATTTTATAAGGCTGGTAAGCAAACATAATGGCATAAGTCAGTGTTCCAAGAAACAAGAAGAGTCTGGACAGTTTTGCTTGTAAACATGAGACACACAGAAGCCGGAGCAGTTGACTCTCAAGATGAGAGGTCCACATTTAGAGTTTTGTGCAAGCAGAAGTCCTTGTGGCTGGTATCCAGAATGGCTTTTATCCTAAAGGAGTTGCAAGTCAAAGCTGTTTGCTTAGCTTCAGCAACAAGGTACCACTTTTATTTGTGTACCACAGCCTTTAGTTATATGCCAAAGACATTATCTATATGGCTGGGACTTTAGTTCCTTTCATACAACTGAAGACATGATCTCCAAACACTGTATCAATCTCACGTTTTTGTGGCTGCTTGTCAGAGAGGCACTGATTAAAGGAACTCTTAACTAGTTATCAATGCGATTCCTGTTAAGGACAGACATTGAGATAACCAATCTACTTGACTTTCCATAACCGATTGTTACTTGAGCACTATTCAGTAGGACTGTCAGTTCTGTTTAGGATAGCATCTCTTATACAGGAGTAGCAAGAGCATTTGAGAAGCCAAAGTACTGTTTTGTTACAGTTATTTTTGCAACAATTAACATTTTATTTTCCACTTGTTGCTACCTCTTCAATGCCTGTTTTGGTGAATTCTGCTTGACTTTTCATTTTTTGGTATGTTTGCTGCCTGAATTTATTACAATATATATATATATATATATATATATATATATATATATATATATATATATATATATATATATATACATACATTCCTTTGAGGAATTGCTACAATTATGCACATTGTCAAGACAGCAGCATTCAAAAACATCTTTTCTCTGTCTTTATTTTAAGTTGTTTACTTTCAGATGTGATACAGAGGAATAGAGTAGAGTGACATCAGATGATATTTTATCATGGAGAACTTCAAAGAATGTTTTATTTTGCTGCACGCAGCCAGTACATTTATGCTCTAGGATAAATTTACAGTAGCTATTAAATTTGGTTTCCTAGGTAACAGCATGAAAATGCAGCAATAATGTGAAGGAATCTTGATTTTTTTTTTTAGATTACTAAGCTTAAACAATGTACGTACATACATACAAAATGGACCTGTATCCAGTCTGACTTTCCCGGTTAACAAATGTAAAATAAATAAATAATAAATAAAACATAATTTTAACTAAAAAACAGCTGCTTACTTAAGTACATCGCAAAGTTTATATAAAGTGTCATAAATATAATAAAACTCATTTAGACAAATAAAAAATTCTCTCCATGCATTAATATATACACAGTGGCTATAAAAAGTTTACACACCTCTGTTGAAATGCCAGGTTTTTGTGATATAAAAAAATGAGACCACAATAAATCATTTCAAAATTTTTCCCACCTTTAATGTGACCTATAACCTGTACAATTCAATTGAAAAACAAACACATCTGTTAGGGGAAAAATACAATAAATAAAAAACGTACAATACGCTGGTTGCATAAGTGTGCACACCCTTAAACTAATACTTTGTTGAAGCACCTTTTCAATTAATTACAACATTCAGTCTTTTTGGGTACACACCTGCCATCAATTAAGGAGACTCTGATTAACCCAAAATAAAGTTCAGCTGTCTTAGTAGGATTTTCCAGACATTTACAAAGTTGCCTGCTACAGCAAAAGCCATGGTTCAGAGAGCTTACAAAGCATCAAAGGGATCTCACTGTTGAAAGGCATTAGTCAGGAGAAGGGTACAAAAAAAATGTTTACAGCATTGGATACACCATGGAACACAGTGAAGACAGTCATCAAAAAGGAAAGAAAATAGGGGACAACAGTGGCACTGTAAAGAACTGGATGTCCCCCAAAAACTGATGAAAAGACAAGACGAAAACTGGTCAGGGAGGCTGCCAAGAGACCTACAGCTACACTGAAGGAGCTGCAGGAATTTCTGGCAAGTACTGGTGTGTACTACATATGACAACAATCTCCCATATTCTCCATATGTCTGGACTATGGGGTGAGGTTTGCGAGAAGAAAGCCTTTCCTTACAAAGAAAAACATTCAGTCCCTGCTAAAATTTACAAAACAATACATCAAGTCTCCCAAAAGCATGTGGAAAAATGTGTTATGGTCTGATGAGACCAAGGTTGAACTTTCTGGCCACAATTCCAAAAGGTACGTTTGGTGTAAAAACAACACTTCGTATCACCAAAAGAACACCATCCCCACGGTGAAGCATGGTGGTGGCAGTATCATGCTTTGGGGTTGCTTTTCTTCAGCTGAAACTGGAGCTTTAGTCAAGGTGGAGGGAATTATGAACAGTTCCAAATATCAGTTACTTTTGGCCCAAAACCTTCAGGCAGAAAGCTGAAGATGAAGAGGAATTTCACATTTCAACACGACAATGACCCCAAGCATACATCCAAATCATCAAAAGAATGGCTTCATCAGAAGAAAATTAAAGTTTTGGAATGGCCCAGCCAGAGCCCAAACCTAAATCCAATAGAAAATCTGTGGGGTGACCTGAAGAGGGATGTGCACAAGAGATGCCCTCGCAATCTGACAGATTTGGAGCGCTTTTGCAAGGAAGAGTGGGCAAATATTGCCAAGTCAAGATTTTCCATGCTGATAGACTCCTACACAAGAAGACTGAATGCTGTAATTAAATCAAAAAGTACTTCAACAAAGTATTAGTTTAAGGGTGTGTACACTTATGCAATCAGCATATTGTACGTTTTTTATTTTTTATATTTTTCCCCTAACAAATTTGTTTATTTTTCAGTTGAATTGTACAAGTCACAGGTCACATTAAAGGTGGGATAAGTTTTGAAATAATTTATTGTGGTCTCATTTTTTATATCGCAAAAACCTGGCATTTTAACAGGGGTGTGTAAACTTTTTATATCCACTGTGTGTGTGTGTGTGTGTGTGTGTGTGTGTGTGTGTGTGTGTGTGTGTGTGTGTGTGTGTGTGTGTGTATACAATTAAAGTATGTCGATGACAAATAACTTCATGTGGGGGCAGCTTATTTTTTCACCAGTATTGGTAGTGCTTTGGGTACTGTGACTAAATGATTCTTGACTAACTGAATCCATTTTTGTTTAATTTGCAAATTTTATATATATATATATATATATATATATATATATATATACACACACACACACACACACACACACAACCATTTTCAAGTATCTTAAAAAAAAAAAAAAAAAAATCAAGCCTCAGTGTCACATGCATATATTACAAAGAGAGGACCTGGACAGTGCAGGGCTTGGGACATTAAGACCACGATCTTAAAAACTAACCTACTTGCAAAAAGCAGCTAATGTAAATTCTGCAGCACTGTGGTAATGAGAATTATACAATGACCCCCCCATTAATATTCCAAAACGTGCACGCTGATTGGCCAGCTTGCCCGTTGTAAATCCCACAATATACCAACGGAAAAAGGTCTGGTCGCCCGGATTTTTTTCCATTAGTATAAAGTCTCCAAAACTTTTTTTTTTTAATAAATAAAAAGAAAAAAGAAAAAAACAGAGCAACAGAGACTTTCTTTTCTCCGTTGCTTCCATTTCAAAGCATTGATGTACAGGGCATGTGTAGGAAAGGAAGTCCTATACGCATGCGCAGTACATCAACACAAGGAAGCAGTATACCACCACCGGCAGAAGAACAGTAATGCGCCGTTATAAAAAAACATTATTTAAGAAAAGTAAGTATTTTTTTTCCTTAAATAATGTCATTGTATAATAGCAATAACCGACTTCGTGGTTGTGGTATATTGAAATTTACCCACGGTTGGCTTTATTTAATCACTCGGGCTTTGCCCTTGTGATTAAACCATGCCAACCATGGGTAAATCTTCAATATACCACACCACGTAGTCGGTTATTTCTCAAGGGACCAACAGGTGGCAACTGAGGTCCTGTGCAGAAATGTTTGTACATGTTGTATGCAAATAGGGCCATTGTCCTAAAGCCAAGTTAAAGAGCATTGCATCAGTAAGAGAATACTAGTGCAGTTAATCACTGTTTCAGGGTCTGCAAATATTGATAGGTACTTATTCCAGGAGATGTGCTTTAAATGGTAACAATGAGAAATTAGCTGACCTCTGGCTTTAACTTGTCAGAATGTTGTAAAGAATCACTTTCAGACTCTGTATGCAAAGCAGAAATTCCTACACAATCTCCTTTAAAAAAATAAGGTTCAGTATTTGCAAGGATGAGTTTCAGATAACTAGAGTTTATCCTGTGAAGGACTATATAGCAACATGATTACAGGGAACTTAAAACAGATGCAATCTCCTGAGAGAAGGAGATGTATATCTAAACATCATAAGCATAGCATTGGTGTCATACATCTCTGCTGACTGACCTCCTTCTCCATGATAGCATGTATGCCAAGAAAAATGAAGGAGCCATAAATGAGCCTAGCAGTACCCCACATGCTTCTAAGTAGCTCCCAGAAACATTTACTCCTGAAAGCATCCAACTAATGATCCCCAGAAGTCATGAGGCAAACCAATCAGAAACTGGGGAATAAAGGCCACAGCTGAAACAAAGCAACCCACATCATCAACACGTTTTCTTTGTGACTGCCCCTTCCTGTTCACTCAATAATAAAGACTACCACCAGGTGGCGATATTCCATGGTACCTCCCATCCTCAAAAAGATAGTGATCATATGCACTTGCTCCTCCCGCACTGGATGCCAGTTCTCCCCACAGTTCCATCAAGCACCCCAGTTGAACTCAGATCACCTGGATCTGGCTTTCAAATTTACAGCATTTTTTTATATTAAGAGCTACAGTATTATCTGTAAATGACAAATACTGCAGTAGTATCTGCAAAGGAGAAATAAATATAAAAAGACAAAAACAGTCTCCTTTGACTGATGTAAACAATATAGTCTACAAGCAGAATTAATTTGGCAATGTCTGGGGGAGAAAGGTCTGTTACAGGGCACTAAAAGTAAGATGCTATTTATCACTATGGTTTACACCTGTTAATAAAATCTCAGCTCCTTATGAGTTACACCTTCAGGCACTATGCCTTAAGAATTCCTTTAATAATCATTTTCATACCACTAAGATAGATGTCAAGAAAAAAGTAATTAAATAAACAGCTACAAAACAAAACAAAAATAGAAACACAATGTTCCTTATAAATCCTTTAATACATGGCCTGGAGTAATCTCTTACACTGACAAAATGTGCTATAGTCACATACTTACCAATGTCTCACTGTTAATGATAAAAATCCCTTAATTAGTTTCAAGTCAAGAAATAATATAATGCATTAAACATAATCATTTTGCAGCTGAAAATATTACAAGCTACTGTGTAAATGGAACACCGTGGTAAGAGATTTTCTAAAACTTTGCACCGAAAGCAATTACTGAAGTTACTAGGAAATGATCATTTTCTTTGTAGTGAGTATAGTTCTCATATGTCAACAAGTAAATCTTGAACAGAGACTGCAATTTCATTTTCACTACACTTCAATAATATTTCACTTAAACTAACGCTGCCTTTATTAACATCAACCTGCATTTCAGACGAGTAAAACTACCCTTCAAAGTGTCAAGTTGCCTAGGACAAGCTTGCTATCAAGATTGACGCTTGATTATGCTACTCAGAGTTGTTCAAGACTTCATAATAGTATCCGAGAGTGAAACAAGAATAGTAGAGAAAATCTTAACACTTCTAGCAGCCATAAAAGCTATGGTGACTCTCCAGCTATGAAATAAAATATTAATTGCCCAGCAGGAAGATCAACAGAAAGCAGGTGTCCTAGCCACAAAGGAATGTACCCCTAAGAAACAGAGCCCAGTGTGCCTGACTGGTCTCTTTTGGAGAATGGAAACAATACAGTGCTTGTTCTTGAGGGAAGAGCTGTTAAAGGTCCAGGGAAGGTCGTGGAGTCTGAGTGGGTTGAAAGGAAAGTGTGAAGTACATTATACATGGTGCTAAAACTTCACAGCTATGCACAAGCTATGCTTACTACACTAAGCCGCATAAAGCAGAGGACTGTTGTCCATCAGTGTCAAAAGTTTGTCTTTTTACTACAGTTAAACAAAAGGTGATAATTTTATGATGACTGGTTAAAGAATTTTCTGGAGGATAGGTGTCTAGACTGGATAGTATTTCCTAACAGGTTGGTTACAGTATACAGAAACAGAAGGTGGATCTTTGCCATAGTGAGAAATGTGATGCATTTTTGGTGAGGTGAAGTGATAGTACAACAGCAAGTAAATAAGTCATATTTGTTTTAAGAAAAACAGCTGATGAAGGCATTGCTGACCAGAAGGCAGAATGTACTGGAGCTTCTGTCCCTGTCATATTCCCATTTGAGGAAAAAGAGCCATACAGATGAAGTGGAGGATGGGAAAGCAATCCTTTACAGGCAGTACGAGATTGCAAGCAGAGCTGAGATGAATGGCCAGGTGTGCAAGCACAATAATGCAAAAGGTGCAAGCAGGCCCCAACAATGCAGACACTGGGCAGGAACCTTGGGCAGATAACTGTGACAGCAACAGGAAGAGTCCAAGTGGGACATGCTGGTAGCTGCAATGATGTCATGAAAAAGTAATATCTGGATGGTCAGATAGTGAGAGACATTTAGTAAAGGAGCCTGAAGCCAGTGCAGATGGGAGAACTTGAAGGGAGCTGCAATGACACAGAAATAGGGTGAGGGTAAAGCTTCCTTATCAGCAAAGAAATTCCAATATTTGTAGGTAGTGTAATTCTTCATAATGAAAATATTTTCCCTTCTTCATGTTTCATTGAGACATTACATGCAGCTGGACAGAAGACTCACAGAAAATCCAACAGCAAGGAGATAAAAATGGAAAGGCACTGTGCAACAACTCTGGAAGTAACTCATGGCAGCAAGATGGAGAGAAAACAGCATATTGCAAAAGGACGATAAATTATATGGCCAAAACAGATGTCTGGATTTATGACTTAGAATAGCACAAGATGTGAAAGGATTAGAAGCAAAAGAGGTTAACTGTCCTATACAGGCAAAAGGTTTCCCTTTTTAAAATTTGCATCATGTAGATGAATATGAACTGCATGCAACTAAAACTAGAAAGTAATGACTGCAAGTATCCCAAAGGTTTACAAGAGGAACTTTGTTCAAAGTACACTAACAATGGGTCATAACATACAAAAATATGGTAGGGGAGATCAGAAAAAAAAAAGAGTGGTACATCTTTCGAAGGTGGCTAAGGGAGTCTTGATATGGATGTTGAAAGTTAACAGGCATATGACTTTCATATTTGCAGTGAGTGGGTGACTTGCATTTTGAATGGGGGACTTGATATTAACAGGCTTATTAAGAAATACTGCTGTCTTTTTTTTTCTTGCTTTCTTATCTGCTTATTTATTTGTGGAATATGGAAGGTCCCTCAAAATTAAAACTGGAAGAAGACACAAGCGATATGCTCATAGAAACTAATAAACAAGGTTCTGGGAGGGTGGGCAGCTGACAGAAGTACTTAAATGTAACTGAAACAGGGATTTCTGGGTATGAACCAAACTGAGTGGCATAACTCACAGTTTCATGCTGCCAAGGCAATAAGCTAAAAAACTACCACCAGATGAAATACAAAGGTTAAATATAGTCATGAAACCATAACCAAATGCTAGTGCACCATTCTGGGAAGATCATCCTAGTTGTTGGGCAGGGACATTTAACACTTTCTGTGGATGGATGTACTTTGAAATATTGAAGTACAAAAAACACTGACTGGCAAAACATTGATCCAAAGGATCAAAACTCAGAAAAATGACAAATAGACTCAAATTTTTTGCAGGGGGGCTTTGTCTTCTGTACCCTCTGCTAATTATATTATGCCAACTCTGACATCACACAACAGAGGGGAAAGAGCAAATTCCCCTTCCCCCTGTTCCGCAACCTCCCTCAAACTAACACCAGCAGAAGCAATCAAACAATGTTTTTGATCACTTTTACCAGCAGTAAAAGTATTCAGCATTGTGAATGTTCAATTAAATGGAGTGTTTACCTGTAGATCACTTTGCACAAAGACAGGGACCTTATTACTTTGATGATCTTTCCTCCTGTATCCCCCTACTAACAGCATTAATGAAATGGTACAATGTATTGTGCCTACAACTGCTCTCACAGAAATGCATTTTTTTGCAAGTGTTAAAATTCAGAAGGATCAAAGATAATCTCCACAACAGTTAGAAAAATAGAGGTACTTGAGCACACAGCTGGTGTTACAGATGTCAAGCTTCACACACTGAAGCCAAAGTGAACTATATTTTACAGTAAAATACTTAACTCACTACAAGATTGGAGAACTAGAAGTGGGTTCACTGTAAAAACATTCATATAAGCAGATCCATGGATCAGTTCTATGACTGCTAAAAAGCTATACTGTATCTTTTGCTTGACCTAACAGAACAATACATCTTCTCATGTAATTACCATGAAGTTTCAAAGCTTTAAAAATAAAATTCACATATCAGAGGCAGTGTCAGTTACTGCACTGATTCACTGAGTCTTAAATGGTGTGCCTGAGGAATCATATTCAAGCCATAGATATTAATCTAGAGAATATCAAGCAGCACTCTTGAAGCCAGGTCCACTGGTGTACAGGAGTAAAGCACTGATCATGACTCCCACAACCCAAGTTTGATTAGTGGCTTGGGCACTTATTGGTGCTGGTGTGGGGAAGAAGTAATTAATCTGAGTAGTCACCAGTGGAATACCCCAGGGGTCTGTGTTGGGCTCACTGCTTTTGGCATCTACATGTCAGAATTCAAGGAAAATGTCAAAGACTTCTATTTGAACACATTCACAGATGACTGTAAACTGGGAGCTACCACAGATTTCCCTCTATGACACCAACATCCTACGAGAGGGTCTAACCCAAACAAATGACTGGTGTGAAAGCCACAGTTTAAAACTCGATGCAAAGCAGTGCATTATAGTGCCCTTTGGGAAATCATCCACCTAATCTAATTACTTCATTGATAAAGCACCCCTAACAGATGACCTGATATTTAGGGATCTGGGAACATATGTAGATAGTAATCTGGTGTTCAACCACCACATAGCCAAGAGAGTAAGGAAATCATTCTATATCACTGAACTTATGTGCAAAGGTATGGTATCCAGGTCCAAGAAAGTAATAGTGCCACTCTACTCAACCCTTCTCAGACCCATCAGTGGGTACAGGGCACCCTTTGGTATGAACCTAACCTGGGGCTTGGAATGCCTTCACAGATTCCTCACCAGGAAAATCCAGGGTATGAATACCCTGTCCTTACACAGATCACCTTAAGGTCCTATCTCTGTATTCAAGTCTCCTACAGGTTAATGACACAATCTATGCCTAGCATGCAAGGCATCCTTTGTCATACTCTCTTAACCAGACCCTTCTGCTCTTCCCCCATCTCTGCCCCTCTTCATTTTTTATTTCATTGCAGTACCTATATTTTTCAAAACTGAACAAAGAAAAAGAGAGAAGAAGGGTGAACAAGAACAAACAAAAGCACCTGTTTATATTAGTATCCCCACTGCATTTAAAAAAAAACTGAGAGAACTTTACTTCAAGTCTAACTGGTTTTGTATTATCTTTAAAGCTGTCACCCCTGGGAAACCCCCTGCTTGTTTTCAGGGAACATTATGTCCTAATCAAATTCTCTGTTCTTTTTTCTTCTTTTCTCTGAGCCAATCCCCTTCCACCAAAGTGTCTCCAGTTTCTCTTTACCAGATTGTCTCCATGGAGGCATGAAGACCAGCTGCAGAAATGCTACTTAGTATACATATTTGCAAGTACTAGAAAAATAAAACATATAATATTCAATATTCTTTTTTTCATTTACATGCTCTTGGTCTTAAAACAAAGGTATTTAATCAGACATTTCCCCATGCAAGAATGAAAAAAAGCACATCAATGTGAACTCTGCCATGCTCCCTTAACCAGGCTTTTTTTTTTTTTTTTTTTGTTAATCATTACCTTGCCTATGTTTCTCAAAACTGCAAAAGAAAAAGAGAAGAGAGGAGAAAAATAAAACCAACACCTGTTTACAATCCCCATTACACCCAAAGTAGCATGCAAAGAAAATCATGCAACGCAGATACAACACTACTAAGAAAAGAAAGTGTTTTCTTTACTTACAGTTAGCATTTTCCCCTCTCTTCCCCTCCCCAAAACATTTTTCCGAACATTAATGACATGAAGTAGGGCATATACTTGAGTCCCCCACTCAGCAAACAAATGTTGAAGAAATCCAATATTTCCAGATTTTCTTGTGCTGTCATATTTCACAAATAATTATTGCATTGTAATCCCACATTAAGTTACTGATTTTATTACTGTTCTTCTACATCACCCAAATCCTGTCCCGGATTCATTTCCAACATACTCTCGATTCTTCTAGTCAACTCTCATGCTCTCATCCTTCTCTCCAACATTTTCTGTTGAAATACTGAAAAAGGTTTCACAGATGCAGTCTCTCTCTGTGGTCTTTATTACCAGAGGAGCAAGAAGCCAGATCACCTTCTGTTTCACAGCTCAGTTTTTGTTGGACAAACTTTTGTATTTCCTCCTTAGCATGCCCTTCATCAAAAAATGATTTTGTCCCTCTACGGAAGAATACCTTGAAGACAGCTGGATACAGCAGTTTGTATCTCACACCTGTCTCTCGACATTCTCTGAATAGAGGGATGAATTTACTTATCTTTTGCCTGGTGTACAAGGAGTAATCATTCTTCACAAACACTCTTGCTGTCATCTACTTTTAGTATTTTGTCCTTCTGCCACATTTTTGACAAAATCAACTCTTTCTGCTGGTAGGATTGCATCCTTACTATTAAAGGTATACGTTGCTTTCTTATAGCTAGATTTGGCGCATACACACGATGTTCCCATTCAACTAAGTCCTGCTGTGGAATACCAGTCCAGTTGCTTATTTGTGCTTTCATAAATTTAATGTAGTCTGTTCCTTCCAGCTTCTCTGGTATAGCTGAAAATCTCAAGTTTTCCCTATGTTCTCTGTCCTCCAATTCTATTATTTTTTGAAACATCTCTTCCTGAGCAGTCTCATATTCAACTAGCCTTTTCTTCATTTCAACCTCTGATTTTTGCAGTTTTATCATCTTATCTGAATATCTGTTTAAAGCTTCTTCCATTTGTTCCAGCCTTTTGTTGTTTATGTTAATATACTCTTTCAGTATTTTGTTTAGTTTATTTTAACCAGGTCTGTATGCAGTTGTCTTATATCATCCTGTAGGTTATTGGAAGTCATATCTCAAGGTTGCATTACTTTTTGCTGAACAACTGTAGAACTCTCTCTATTCAGTGTTTCTTCCTCATTTTTTCTAGCTGATTTTTTTCCAGGTCTTCTGTACTTCGTTATTCCTGGCATCCAGGCAGTACACTTACTAGCCAGTTACTGAAATTCACCCATAAACACAAGTCTACTGGCCTTCTCTGCCAAGTTTCTGTTTTCACACTGGGAGTGCTAGAAACAAGCTGTACTCAGTGTGCAGCCATCTTGGAACTTCCCAGGACATTCTTTTTGATATCTGGAATAAGGGAAGAAGCTGAAGAGCAAAGGAAATTCTTAGATTAAATTTTTATCCAAGACGTTTTTTTTGATATCTGGAATGATGCAAATCTGAACTCCAAACAGTTATTGTCCTGGGTCCAAAGACTCCCTTAGCATTGGAAATTATAAGGATGAAAGCAGGCATAAGCATCAGGATTCTTGAATGTCTAATTGGAAAGAAGGTGTTTCAATCTCTCTCCTTGACATTCCAACAACTGACAGAATCCGGCTTTCTAAAAGTCAGACTATCTGTATTTAGAAGTCTAAACGGGTTCCCAGGACTTTTTGTCTCTATAAGCATAGTTGATTG
This sequence comes from Protopterus annectens, assembly GCF_019279795.1. Taxonomy (NCBI): domain Eukaryota; kingdom Metazoa; phylum Chordata; order Ceratodontiformes; family Protopteridae; genus Protopterus; species Protopterus annectens. The sequence continues at coordinate 774,581,830 of NC_056735.1, forward strand.
GATTTCTTACTGCATATCCAAATATCTAAAGATCATAAGAGGTCCATGGTATGCTTTCCCTCATCGCCAACAGACTGAAGGCAGAGGAAAGTAATTGGCTAGACAGAGATAAACAAATTCCTTTTGACCGGCAGTGAATAAAAATTGTCACTACATACAAGGGAAAGATTTTGGGAACAGAAATGAAGCCAAACAAAAAGGATGTGAAGTGACAGCTTGTCTCACTCAAAATCTGGAGTCTTTAGTGGTGTAGAAGAATAAAGCCATGACTACAACCCAGGAGACCAGACTTAAGTGGCTTTGGTGTTTGATTGATCTGGCAAGGGGGGGTGGGCTTCTTATCATGTGGGAGGGTCTGGTGGAGCAGGCTACATTTAGCCAAAATTCCTCAGAAGAGGAACAATCCCACAGAGCACATCCTGGCATGAGCTTTCAGCTTACAAAACTACCACCTGTTGGTGGCCTCCATTAGCTAATGTACAAGAGCATTGGTCCCAATAGCGATGCAGACAGTGACCCACTGCCTTGAGGGGTGGAATTAGGCCATACAAATGCCATCAATGCTAGTATGTCACTGAGATTACAAGCAACTCTTATGACTGTCTGTATGATAGCTCCTCTGAATGGCTCTGTGAAGGCTACAAGGCTAGCTAGATAGAATTTTGTAAATAATTATATGTCCTTGTAAATATTATTATGATCCACATGCTTGTGTAACAAATGTAAGAAAACTGTGTTTGTTCTGAGCGTCAAAAATGTAACCACAGTGCACCCTCCTGGAAGAAAGCTGATACGTAAAGCATTTTATGACTGATCTGAAGCTCAGAGACAGGATGTCTGGCCTAGGAAATTCTTTCTATTGCTCTAAGACATAGACAATTACTAGGTTTCACATATAAAAATGTCTTTTATTGCTGTGGCTTCCTGACAGGTGCAGTTTACAAAGAAATATAAATTGTGAGTTTCTGTTAGCCTGGGAACTAAAGGAGAAGTGATAAAAATGAAGTAATCTGAGATGAGTCAGCAGTACTGTGTATTATCAATTCAAGACTTTCTCAGAGAGAAAGATTGAGTATTTTGTATCTTGATCTGGATCTGACAACTCCTCACCAGGCACTTGCTTTGCTCTGTAAGTAAAGTTATTTAGAACTTAGTATTTCTCTTAGAAATAGACTACAGCCAGATTAGTCTAGCTGTTTTCTATATTTATGTCAGACTATCCTACAATATTGTTTTAAAGCACTTTCCTGTGATTTCTGAATGCTTTATTGTCATGGTGTTAAATTGATGAGTACTGTCTTGTATTTTTATTACTTATTATTAAATATTTTAAACCTTTCAACCATGGCTGTTTTATGTAGAGATAATTTAAGTTCTTAGAGTACTTTGCATGTATTTGGTGATACTGTACTAAGCCACTCCAGAATAGCCTTAGCCCTGGGTCACACTTACTATTTGGATAACAGCAACATTGCACAGTAGAATTGTACACCCTTTGGTAAGGGCCTTTATGGTAGCTGATACGTAGTGGTTGGTGGCACTGATTTCTACCTTATAGTTTGGGCAAGAAGGGGGCATAGCTGGAGAACCTGTGCCAGCCTTTCCCAGGAGTGTGTGTGTGTGTGTGTGTGTGTGTGTGTGTGTGTGTGTGTGTGTGTGTGTAACTCAAATCTCAAAGTTTATGTGTGTCAGCTACTTGGACAGGGACATGAAGCACTGGTTGGACAAAGAGGGTACTGGGGGTTTTGGCTTGACTACTCGGCTGAGCTCTGAACCCTATAGCTGTGCCAGTGGGGAGTCTAATTGGGGATCTGGAGAGAAAGGGAGAAACCAGCCCCAGACTGACTGTGATCTCTGTGTGTGCTTAAGGGAAATTGTACTTTACTTCGTGTGTACTTGTTATCCTCACAATGTGGATGCCCCTCACTGGTGCTAGTGGTGCACAGGCATCACAGGCTCTTGGCTGTATACTGAAATTACTATAATGGGATAACTTGGCATGGAGAAACAGATGGAAACAGTCTAAATGATGGAGATAAAGAAGTTAAAAAGAATACACAAAAAGTAATCAAGCAAAACAGAACATGGAAAAAAACTGTCTTAAAAAGAGTGGAAATGGGTCAACTGGGACCTCATCCATAAATGTCATTCATGCTCCCCGCTCTAATACCTGGGAGGAGGATGAAGGGAAACCCATCTTGAATGTCATTGCTATGATATGAAAGTTTAAGGACAGTGAAGCTCAATAACGATTGAAAATCACCCCCAATTTTGGGGAAACCAGGATGAACATTGTGTCGTCTTGTTAATATCCCACCAAACTGCCACCAATATGTGACAACCCCTTCTATCCTGGGTCAGTAACTAAGGAACTTCAATCCTCACTACTGACTCCAATGTCAGACTGTCACTGAAACAGGAGTAATATTTTACAAGAGCACAATAGGAACACACTCTATAACCTGGGACTGCACTGTATGCTTCTGTCTACCCCAAATGTAGCTCTTTATTACGCACTTCAAAGCAATGTGTCCCAGTTTAAGATCTCTGATAAACTCACACTTAAATAAATGAAATCTCACACATCCAAACACTTCTGAGAAAGCCTGACACAGACTTCCAGCTGTGTCTCTTCTCCAAAATAATACAGTAGCAGGCTCCCACCAATCAGACTGTCTACATGTCTTTTTAAAGGGGTGTCCATTTATTAAGATTAGATATTACAGCAAATGGTAGAGTAAGATATAAAGCAGTCAAGTTCTCAAAGTGACCTGGGAATTATCAGACAGGCTTAAGCACTCTCAAATCATTAAAGAATACACCGAATGGCCAGCCACAATGTAAGATAATAAAAAGATGTAATAATAAGCAAAATGATTAAAAATGTAAAAACAGTAATTTCTTTAAATAAACAGAATTAATTCAGCATGAAAATGAAATTAATACTGAAGGAAAGAAATCCAATATTTAGACAAACCCTGACTAATTAGCTATAATTTCTTATCTAACTGAAGAGCACTGTCCCTGATCTAAACTCAGTATTACAACAGAGCAAAGGTAGGCTTACAGTTCTTGGTCAGTCCTTTGGGTATCCACTGGTCAGTACAATTGTGAACTGTGAACTCAAAACTACAAACTCAACTGAACTGAACTATGAACTCAAATGAACTCAGCTGTCTTCAGCAGGCTCTTTATAAACCTGGGTAACTGTCTCAACTGTTCCAGTTCTTATTTTCATTTAACTCTTTGAAATTCAACAAACAGCTGTTTATTAAAGTTCCTTCCTGCCTTTCAGTCTCTGACAGTACATACAGAGCCATCTGAATACATTCTGATGGCATCGTCTGTACATCAGCTGACTCAGAGCATCTACATTTAGAATCTCCTGTACACACATGCACAGTTAGACATGTAAAGGAACACTCTTCAACTGCTAACACATTCTGTACAGAATATTAATCAACGTGTAAGAACTTATTTACAATATCATAGCTAGTCATGATGGCATATAATACACAGGTTAATCTGAAATTATATACAAAACTTCAGCCAGACATGCTAGCACAGATGACTGTGTCTAATTTCTTCACAAACATGAAAGCACCTTCCCTTTCCTATATAATCAGGGGGATGTTTGTGTAACCTCTACATTTAAGATCTGGGCAGTCAGGCTGACTTGAAGGTGTTATCAGAATAACTTTTGACTTGACTAAGATTTAAAAAGTGTATTGCATTCTGCCAGAAAATTGTTTAAGCTCTAGGAATTGGCTAAAACCTACAGCTACTGCCCCATGAGACAGGCAAAAGGGCTGGGGAGAGGAATAATATAGGTGGGGGAACATAAACATTAAATAATAATCCACTTGTTGGAGCTCACGTCTCTGAAAGGAAAACTTAGAGCTTTGCTGACCTTGTTCAGACTGTTTGTTCACCCTTCCTCCTCTCATAGGAGGTTACTAGGCTATCAACCCTGAGGTCAATTCAAGATTAGCCATTTCATTTCAATGAAATACCATAAATACTGTAGTCAATACCCATTATTGTATTTAGTAATGACTGCCCATGTCCAGAAAGGTTTTCTTTGCTTAACCTGCTGTTTTGTAATTTGTGTTCTGCAAAACAGCAACATACTAGAGAGAAAAACCTCTTGGCTAGGATTTTATTTTCTCTTTTAGCTCTCTCAGAATAATTCTGGTTGGCTTCCAGGAAAAAAAGTTTGATCAAATTTGTCATTCATTAGTCTGACCTTCATGTTCTCTGGCAAAGGTTGAGGACTTCACTAGCAATGTCCCCTTGTGGTAACTGCTATGGTAACTACTCTCAGTGAGGTGTCCTTCCCTTTCCATCATCTCTGCTTGCATATTCTTAAGAGAATAAACTTCTGTCTCCTCATAAGCTGATGGCCTTTATTCGAAGGCATTAAATATTGAGGGGACAAACAATGAGGAAAATTATTTTTCAGAATCAGAATCCTATTTGGATAGTTTTTAAATTTGAATCATGTAGAACAATGTTTTCTTGTTCTATTCTGACTCTTCTTCATATCCAAGTTTATGGAGTTTAAGCCAAGTACTGGGTGAGGCCCTATTTCTTTTCATTATAGTTTCTCCTAACTGAGGAGGATGGCAAAGCCACTGAAAAAGTTTATCTGGCTTAGACTACAAAAATTATTAGCACAGTAGATAATGATGATGATGATAATAATAATAATAATAACAATAACAATAATTACTATCATCATCATCACTAAAACAAAAGAAGACTTTATTTAACCCTCTACAGCCTTCCAAGGGGCAACTGAAAATAGCAGAAACAATGCAGACAAATGCATAAAATGGTGGCCAGTAAAATTAATTGACCATCTATCATTAAGACCAGTGAAGTCAAATAAAACAATTTCAGGCGAACCCGGTGTAGTACCCCCAAAAAAATCAGTATTCAAACCACAGAAAAGTAAGGTGTTATACTTCAAGATAAGCCAAACTTCCTTAGCTTTCAACAAGGTTTTATCTTTTTTTTTCTTCTGCCTAACACTATTCATTAACTCAAGCTGAAACTGCACTTTTGATTTGATGTACACCTAAATCATGGAATTGTGCAAATATGTAGCTTCAGGGTTGTCTGTTGCTTTGACAACTCTACCATGCTTTTGAAATCTTACTTTAGAAACACTCTTTTGGCAAGAATTTAACAGGGTATAAACAACATTCCATGTGTTATAGTTGTGTACATCTTTTAAAAAGGATTTAGTCATAGGTCAGATTGAAGTACAAATTGTACAATGCCTACAGAAGTATGCTCCATTAAAATCATACTGAAGTGGCACTGACATGAGGACTAATAAAAACAGTTATGACTCAACAAATTTCACAAACTCATATAGCATCTAAATGACCTTGACTGAGTTTTTACAGGAGTCAGCTACAGTAGAGTCATTATCTCCAGCAAGCATGGAGATTTTGCCTAACTTCATTTCTATTTCCATTGGCAGACCGAATAATACCAGCAATTGACTGAAGTGTATTTCCTGAGCTTGCACCAATCCTGGGCACTTGGGAGGTGCTTATTACTGGTCTTTAATGCTGTCTTGCTGCAACATCTCCACTTGGTAGCTATAATACAGTGAATTGGGCTTACCTCAGGATGAGACAGCTGGCACAGGGTTCCTATACCCACCATCCTTAGCCAGCTCCCTGTGCATAGCCCACCACTCAAAACCTGGGTGGTCTGGGTTCTAAATATGGACTGCAGTTAGATGGTAGGGATTTATTCATTGTACTGGTTTGTTGACTAGCTGTTTCAGTAAATCTGGGTACGTTTGGGGAAATAATAAAGATACACAAACAGGGATTATATGTTCTGATTGACTACTTAGACAATACAGCAATAGCAGAAAAATATAGTTATACAGGTAAAGCAGTGTGATGAGTAATCTACAGTTACTGGACATAGTTTATATAAATTAACCAATATAAATGCCTTTTAACCAATAGATAATAATTCCAAACACTTTTACACACGTGGACAAGATACTGCAGTTGAGTTTAACAATTAGATGCAAAAACATATGGTTAGTGTTATAGTGTTGAGACTAACATTAAAACTAGCCAAGCCATCTCTGAGATCACAATGGGAGAGGAAGTAATAAAATCACAGCCAAACCTACACACAAACATAAAAATTGTCAATCTATGTTTTGAGGTCAAAATTGGAGAGTAAGCAATAATAACATGATCAAACCTGCATGCAATTTGCTTGGAGCATCTAAACAAGAATCGAGGATAGAGGGATCCGTTTGTAGCAACCCACTCAAAGCAGCTGTTCTAGCTTTGCTTTACCTTGAATATTGCCAAATGGTCTGATCGGTCAGTGACCAGCTGATCAAAGTCTATTCAGGGGCTACTAACTGACCAAATGAAATTTTGTATTAGAAGATAAGAATTTTCCTCTGTAATGCAACTGACTCTAAAAATGCAAACTGTATCCAAAGGCTCATATAAAAAGAATGGATGTCAGTTGGTAATCACAGAAGTAGACAAGTACTTTATTCTTTTGTTTCCCACTACTTTTTGATCTAGCACCCTGGTGACTTACTGCTATGCACTCACAATATTAACTGATTTGGAAAAAAAAGCCATCAGAAGTGAATAACTTTTTTACAAAAGCCTTCATTTACAATTAATCATTAGGTGAATGTCATTGAATTTTTTTAACAATTTTCTCTTACTTTGTGACTATCATTGTGAGGTGAGCACAGATGCATTAAGTCCACTCAGCTTCCAACTTGGAGAGCTTTAATCAAGTCAGCAACTATGTAGCAACATACTCTACTAACTATACAAGATCCTTATTCCCTCTGTATGCAAACAGATGACCTCCAGAGTCTAAGATTAAAACTATTCCAATGCAAAACTTTAATTCAGTCCCAATTCCCTTAGCTCTAACCATCCTTAAAGAGCTTGCTAGCAACATTTGCTAATAGACAAACAGCTACTGTTAGTTTATCGAGCCTTCTTGTGTCTTGGGTGTAGCTCCGCTATGCTTGGGCTCAATTCGCTCCCCACCCACCTCCATATCATTTCCTTTATACCCACTCTGCACCCTACTTCCCCTTCCTGTTCGCCACACAAACCGTAACTAAACCCTCCCCTCTCTCACACTACACTTGGAAACTATTACTTCTCCTTCAACTACCCACATTACTCCTACCCCCCCCCCACTACTCAAACATCACCTAAGCAGCACACTCTCACATACCTACCTGCAAAATAAGCCTACTACTAACCCCCCAATCATCAGTTTCAGTACTCTAGCACTCAATACTCTTACCAATCATACCTTTCTCTATTACCCTTTTTCTTGTACTACGTCCATTACTCCTCCTTTACACACTCACCTCACTTAATATCCAGTTGTCTCCTGTTGTCAAAGTTCCTACAATACCTCATACTACGGATACCTCATCTCCTTATCATTCATTTGTTATTTTCGCTTCTATCTCAAACTTCCCCCCACCTACACCACATTCCCTAAAAATAAAACAAAATATATTATCTTTAACTTATACAAACATAAGTGCCATTACTACCTTAATGTTCTTCTACTTGCAGGAGATATTCATCCCAATCCAGGTCCCGCTCAACACAACTCCACCTATAAGTATAGTCCCACTAACCTATATGCCTCTGCCCCCCCCCCCTCAACAAACAAATCTCCTTTTACTCAAACTCTAGAAGTATATTAAACAAGGTTAGTGAGCTTCATGCTTGGATTGCAAGCCACACCCCTGATGTCATCACCTTAACAGAAGCTTGGCTAAAACCCCAACACCATGACAAAGACTTTCTCCCTCCTGGCTATAGTACACTGCGCCTTGACTGCCAAAAGAAAAAGGGTGGTGGAGTTGCCATTGTTTACTCTAACTACCTTACTCTGACAACTTCTAATAAAAATATCCCGCCCTTTTCCCTGCTGAAATACTGACAGCCAACCTTGTACTTAACACCCATACTACCATCACAATAGTAGCAATCTACATTTCCCCAGGGAATAATTTTCCCCTGCTGGAAAACATACTCTCATACTTCTCTCAACATATTCCTTATGAAACCATTATTCTTGGTGATGTCAATATTAATTGGTTAACTTTCTGTATCCCAAATTCTTCCTTACACATTAACTTGTACAGCTTTACTCAACTTATCACTGATGCCACCCATGCCAACGATCATACACACAGCACCCTTATCGATTGGATTCTAGTCTCTCATCCCTTGAAGTATCACAATCCTGAAACCCTTCCCAACACATTAAGTGATCACTCCCCAATAAAAGTGCTTAGATATATCCTTCACTTTACTAAACAGCATAGATTTATCACATGCCACAAGCTTACTAACTTCCACCTAGACACCTTTAAATCTCTTCTCTCTAAAGTTAACTGGAATTTCCTTACCTAACTCCCCCTTGATGATACTGTCCTGTCTTTCAACCCACCTTTCTCAGTATTCTTGACTCACTTGCCCCACTTCACACAGTCCATATTAAATCAAATACATCTCCATGGCTATCAAATTCCACCCGCATCCTAATGAAAATAGAGACAGAGCATGGAAAACATGGACCAAAACAAAGCTCCCTGCAGACTTGCTAAAATACAAAGAAATTAGAAATCAGACTAAAAAATGTATTAATAAAGATGAGAGACTTCTACTCTAATCCACCCTCAGCCCTAAAATCTAACCCCCCCCAAAAAAAATTTTGGAACTCATTAAACCACATATTATATCCTGGTGGTCTCTGTTCCCCCAATCCTTGTCCTAATAAGACTCCCAAAGCTACCGCCTCCACCTTCAACACATTTCATTTACTCTATATCCAAACTATTTAACCCCAGTGCCAACTCATCTACCTTTAATAGTAATTCAAACCACTCTCTATCAAATCCCACTATACTCTCATCAAATTATTTTTCCCTCAAACCTGTACCCACTAGCTACATCAAATCCCTAATTTCTAAAGTCAAACCTTGCTCAGCTTCTACTGACAACATTCCCTCCCTTTTCCTTCAGTTAGCTGCTGACTCTCTTGCTCTCCCTGTATCTATCTTAATCAACCGCTCCATTTCAGAATCCAAAGTCCCTTCCATATGGAAACAATTCTTCACTCTGCCAACACATAAAGGAGGTAACTCCTCAGACATCACTAATTTTAGACCAATTGCCATCCTCTCTCCTCTTTCTAAAATTCTATAAAAATGCATACATAAACAAGTTATACACTACCTACTCTCTGAAAATCTGCTCACATCTACTCAACATGGCTTTATACCAAAGCATAGTACTACTACTGCCCTACTATCATTCCTTAATACCATATCCCTTGCCACAGATAACAAACTGGTCTCCTGCCTATTTTTAGATCTCTCTAAAGCTTTCAACACCGTCTCTTACCCTCTCCTTCTGCACACACTAACCAACCTTAACTTCTCCCCTGCTACTGTTGCATGGTTTTCCAGCTAACTCACTGACAGATTTCAAGCAGTGAAGTGGCAATCTGCACCCTTCGTCTCCCAGTTAAAATGGATGTCCCTCAGGGTTTCATCCTTGGTCCACTACTTTTCAACATCTTCACTAATCTTCTTTATTCTTCCTGTCCTCAAGTCATCCTGGTCCAATACGCTGATGACTCTGTCATCACTATTGCTGACTCTCCCTCTGAACTCATCTCTACAACACAGACTTCCTTTAACTCAGTAGAAAACTGGCTCTCTGATAACCAGATTATCCTTGTCCAAAAAAAAAAAACTAAGCTACTGCTTTTTCTTCCTAAAAACTATAACCATATTAAATCCACTTTCACAATCCTGTCCCTCAATCACACACACATCAAAGTGGAAATTAGCACTAAACTCCTTGGTGTTATCATTGACGACCAACAAATTTGATCTACACATTAATAACTGTATAAAAGAAAACTCATCAGAAACTAGGGTTCCTCTATCGTAACAAAATGTTTCTCACCAGTGAAGCTAAAGTAACTCTCTCTTATGCCTAACCTCATACCCAGTCTATTATATGGCTCTCAAATTTTTACTTGCCTCAACTCCACACTCCTTGCCAAATTTGAATCTACCTACAACAAGATAGCCAAATTTGCAGCCCAAACTTAAAAGTCACATCTCTGTACCTCACTCACACATCTTAACTGGCTAGAACTACCTCACCAGCTTCTTCTCCCTCAACTCCATATCATCCACTCTATCCTTCATCAGCCTTCTTAATGTCCTACCCTATCATCTGCCATCTCCCACTATTCACCTGCTAGATCCCTCCGGAGCTCTTACCTAGATCTGCTACAAATCTACAAACCTAAAACTAAGAAAGGATGTATTCTCTATAGCTATAATTCTTCCAAGGCCTGGAACAAACTCCTACTAGAGATCAGGTCACTCAAGAAACTTAGTCAATTCATAGTTTCATAGTTTCATAGTTTATTACTAGGCTATCTGCCCTGGGGCATTTGTAAGCCTAGCCATAGTGATGTGGCTTTTGCCACCCCATGAAATGGTACAAAAATGTACAGAATAAATTTAGAATACTGTGCCTCTGTCTAGTAGTGACACAATGAAGGTCCCCTTATATAATAGAATTAGTTTACTGTGCCCCTGTCTAGTAGTGACACAGATGTGACCCCTGGGGTAAACTTACGATCTCCCATCCACTCATCAAGATTTCTCTTGAAGAGAGTCAGTGAGGGGCTCTGCCCAATATGAACTGGGATCTTGTTCCAAAGCATGGGAAGCCTCTGGGTTATGAATCTATCCCTCCAGCATGTCCTATTCATACTTGTGCCGAGGTTTAAGTCTTTGGCTCTCGTGGTCCTGATGGATTTGGATTTTTTGAAGTGGAGCATGTCCATCAGATCCTGATTGGACATGGCCTTGTACATCAGGCAGAGATCACCTATGAGCAGGCGGTATGCTACTGAATAGAGCTGAAGTTTCTTTAGTCTGGCAGAATAAGACATATGTTGGAGACCCTTGATCCTCTTGGTGAGGTACTTTTGTGGTCTCTCCAGCTGTTGCAAATGCCGGGTGAGGTATGGGGCATTGTACTCAATCATGGGTCTGATGAGGGAGGAGTATAGGGGTACAATGACATCCTTGGATCTGGATGTGAATCCCTTCATGATGAGGTGTGCAAGGTAGAATGTTTTTCTAACCACTTTGGCAACGTGGGTGTCAAATGAGAGGTCGCTGTCGACTTGGGTCCCTAGGTCTCTGATTACTTTTTCTGTACTCAGTGGGTTGCTGTCTATGTGATAATTTGTGGGTACTTTGTTTTTCCCAAAGGGGATGACTATACATTTTTTGGCATTTAGTTTAAGGCCGTGACTCCGGCACCAGTTGTCCATTTCTGTGAGGCCTTTTTGTAGGATGTATGTGTCCGCTGGTGTATCGACTATGGCGCCTAGTTTGCAGTCATCTGCGAACTTTGTCAGCCACAACCCTCCCATGTTTGCTTTAACATCTGAGAAATAAATGCCGAACAAGAGGGGTCCCAGGACAGGTCCCTGTGGGACACCATTTGTGACTGGCTTTGAGTCTGACATTGCTCCAGCAATTTTAACTTTATGGGTTCTGTCCTTTAACCAGTTTGCAACCCATCTAGTGACATAAGGGTTTACGTTTAAGCTGTTGAGCTTATCTATGATGCCTGAGTGGGGTATTGTGTCGAAGGCCTTAGCCAAGTCCAGGTAGGCTGTATGGACTGCTTTGCCCTCATCAATGGCTCTAGTGACTGTTTCAAAAAAGTCAACCAGGTTCAAAAGGCAGGATCTGCCCTTTACAAAGCCGAACTGGGTGGGGTCAAGTGTCTGTAGGTCCCCTATGTCTCTGTTTATGAATTCCATAATGATTCTTTCCATAGCTTTGCAGACCAGGCTGGTTAAGCTTATGGGGCGGTAGTTCCCAGGGTCTGTAGAGGTACCCCCTTTGTGGAGTGGGACCACTGTTGCTGTACGCCAGTGTTCAGGTACATATCCTGTAGTAAGGCTAAGGTTAAATAGCATTTTTATGTGCGGGTTTAGCTCCTCTTGGAGTTCACGTAGCACGCAACCCGGGATACCGTCAGGTCCCATTGATGCTGTGTTTTTAGCTTTGTTAAGGGCGGTTCTCACTTGGACATCTGAGATGACAGGGAGATTACATTCAGCTGGGATAAGTATTTCTTCTTTTGGGGGTGAGGAGGGGAGAAATTTGCACTGAACCTGTCAGCCAGAATGTTGGCAATATCTGTGGGTTCAGTGTATTTTTTGTTGTTGTGAACTAACTCTGAGCATATCTGAGGGTTTCCGCCCAGGTTTCTAACATAGCTGAAGAAGGCTTTGTGGTTATCTTTAGTGTCCTTAGCGATTTTTCTCTCAAAGTTGGCCTTCGATGTTTTTATGAGAGAACGTAGTTTTCTGCTAATGTTGATCAGAGATGTCTTCCCTTTATGGGATTTTGCTCTGACGTGCAGTAGCTTCCTTCTTTTGTTATACAATTTGTTAATGGCTGAGGTCCACCAGACAGGACACTTGCCTTTGGTGGAGAGGGACTTGGATTTATTTGGGATTGCATGATCCATGCATTCTTGGAGATGTCCATAGTAAGCATTTGTGAAGGATTCGGCATTGTGGGATGTGGTAGCCACTGGCCCAGTGGGCTTAAAGGATACCATCTCAGTCTTAAGAAGAGTGAAGTCTGCTTTTGAGAAGTTTTTCACTGTGGTCTTTTGTGCTGGGGGTGGAGGTGGGATATGTATATCTAGGGTGATTAGTTTGTGGTCAAATCTCACTAGTGAGGGGTATACCTCCGGTGTGGAGCATTTTGTCCCCATGTTTGTGATGATCAGGTCTAGTATATTATCTCCCCTAGTGGGAGAGGTGACTAGTTGTTCCAGTGCATTTGAATTTATGAATTCCAGGAACCTTTGGGCTAGGGTGTTAGGGCTAGAATAATGTACCCAATCTATGTTTGGGTAGTTGAAGTCTCCCAGTATGATGGTATTTTGTGATACATTCATATCCTCCAATGTCTTCAGGAAGGCTGAGTGGGGTTCCTGAGTTTGGGAGGGTGGTCTGTAACATGCTACCAGTTGTATAGCAGTTTTGCCTATGGTTAGTTGCACCTGTATGGTCTCTGATGCTTCATGTGTTGCTACTAACCTGGAGGTGTGGGTGTCCTTGATGAATATGGACACTCCCCCTCCCTTTGTGGTTCAGCAGGGGTTTTGGCGCCGAAAAGCATGATACGAGGTATAGCCTGGTAGCGCTGGGGTGCTCTCAGGAGCCTTGAACCAGGTTTCAGTTACTGCACAGATGTCGATGTTCTCCATGCTGAGGAGTGCATCGAGTGCCTGCATCTTGAGATTTAGACTTCTGGCGTTGAGCAGCATTACCCTTAGTTTTTTTCCATTTTTGTTTTCTAAGGAGGTGGGTTTGTCTTTTGAGCCTTGCCTAAAAAAGGCACTATGGGGGTGGCAAGAACCTTAGCCAATATCCGGAAGCCCAGTGGTGACAGGTGTAAGCCATCCCTTGCGAAGCAGCGTGGCTTGTCCAACATGTCATCCCAGGCAGACAGACATTGGATCCCCTTAGAATGACACCAGTACTTGAGCCAATTATTAAAGCTGATCATCTTGTCTTTGTATTGTGGCATCATTCTTGGTGAGGGCAAGATGCTGCTCAGGGTCAGGGTCATACCAGCCTGGGCTACATAATCGGAGAGCTCCTCTATGTCTCTTTTCATGTAGTCCAGGGAGGTACGTCTCAGGTCATTCACGCCAGCATGGACAATGACGGAGTCATATTTGTACTTGCTTTGGAGTGACCTGAGTGCGTGTGTTATGTGGCGGATCCTAGCTCCCGACAGGCAGCTCACAGTCACCCTCTCCTTGTTCAGCCTGGTAAGCGGGACATCAGTGTGTCTGACTATAGTGTCACCTATTACTAGTGTATCAGGCATGGTGTTTGGCCTTAAGGGCTGTGATTGGTTGACACACTGATTTATTGAAGTATCTGTTGCATGTGTTTTGTTTTGAGGTGGTGGATTTTTGGATGTCTGCTTTGGGAGCCTCTGTTGTTTTGGTAAGTTTTTTATTACAGCCTCCGAGTATGTCTTTGTGTTTTTATGTGTTTGGTTTGCAGTTGTGGTAGGTCTCTGTGGGACTGGGTTTGTTGTGTGTGTGGTTACCATCTCCTCCTGTCTGGTCATGCCAGCCCTGAGTTGAGAGAGTTCAGCCTCCAGTTTGGCTATATAGTTGCATCTCTCACTTGTATTTGTGTTTGTTGGGAGGAGGAGAGGGTTGTCTGGGTACATGAGACAATTGTAGCTTTGTCTCAAGATACCCAAATTAACCAGCTGAACTGGAGAGGACGCCAGTAATCTACCACTCGACATGCTAGAACAGTATAAGGGAGTGCTGTGCCTTTAAGGGAAGTGGATATTCACAGGGGTGGTAGGTGGATGTAGTGCTTTACTTAGTACGAGAGTGCTTACTTAGTAGAGAAGTTTTGAGAACAAGTGCTAGGCTTATAATATAGTGAGTAGTCTGATTATACTAAGAGTAGAGCTTCCTTAAGGGAAAATTTGAGGAGCAGACTTAGCGGAGCCAAAAGAAGTTTAACCTTGTTTAACCGGCACTGCGCTATGCGCACAAACGTGCAAAGCCGTGCAAATGCGGATTTTAAACAGGGAACTACAAAAGAGCTAGAAATGGTCCAAAACAACCAATTACTACAGCTCTTGTGCTGAGGTCACTTCCTAAAGGGACAGATAGGCTGCTCATCGCTCCCCACTCCCACTGGTGAGCAAAGAAACTTCCTTCTATCCAAGTAAGGTAATGGACAACACAGGAACTACACCACAGCCCAGAATACAGCAATGCCTGTAAACTGGTCTAAACTAGTCGAGGAGAGGCGGGAAAACAAGGATTATTTTTTTGTTTTTTTGATAGAAACACAGAGAAAATGCAGAAACAGTGATAAATCAGTTACACAGGCTAGCACACTTTAGTGGGCAGCCTCAACAGTTAAATTAAACAAACAAACAAACAAACTTTCGATCAAATTCGACTAAAAAGTAACTTTAAGTGCAGATTTTAAAATAATGCAGCAAACAGCTAAAAAAATAGTTTAAGCTTATTCAGGGTAACTACAGAAGCTATTCCAAGTAAAAAAACAGCAAAGATACTTAAATCCAGAAAGTAGTCGCTTTTCTGAGTTCTCTATAGCTAGGACCACTCTGCAGGACCACGAGAAGCTTGTCTGAGCAGTATAGCCAAAAAAAAAAACGCCCAGAGGCGGATTTTAAACAGGGAACTACAAAAGAGCTAGAAATGGTCCAAAACAACCAATTACTACAGCTCTTGTGCTGAGGTCACTTCCTACAGGGAAAGGTAGGCTGCTCAAGGCTCCCCACTCCCACTGGTGAGCAAAGAAACTTCCTTCTATCCAAGTAAGGTAATGGACAACACAGGAACTACACCACAGCCCAGAATACAGCAATGCCTGTAAACTGGTCTAAACTAGACGAGGAGAGGCAGGAAAACAAGGATTATTTTTTTGTTTTTTTTGATAGAAACACACAGAAAATGCAGAAACAGTGATAAATCAGTTACACAGGCTAGCACACTTTAGTGGGCAGCCTCAACAGTTAAATTAAACAAACAAACAAACAAACGTTCGATAAAGTTACTTTTTAGTCGAATTTGAAGTGCAGATTTTAAAATAATGCAGCAAACAGCTAAAAAAACAGTTTAAGCTTGTTCAGGGTAAGCTGCAGAAGCTATTCCAAGTAGAAAAACAGCAAAGATACTTAAATCCAGAAAGTAGTCGCTTTTCTGAGCTCTCTGTAGCTAGGACCACTCTGCAGGACCACAAGGAGCTTGTCTGAGCAGTATAGCCAGAAAAAATGCCCAGAGGCAGATTTTAAACAAGGAACTACAAAAGAGCTAGAAATGGTCCAAAACAACCAATTACTACAGCTCTTGTGCTGAGGTCACTTCCTACAGGGACAGGTAGGCTGCTCAAGGCTCCCCACTCCCACTGGTGAGCAAAGAAACTTCCTTCTATCCAAGTAAGGTAATGGACAACACAGGAACTACACCACAGCCCAGAATACAGCAATGCCTGTAAACTGGTCTAAACTAGTCAAGGAGAGGCGGGAAAACAAGGATTATTTTTTTGTTTTTTTTGTTTTTTTTATAGAAACACACAGAAAATGCAGAAACAGTGATAAATCAGTTACACAGGCTAGCACACTTTAGTGGGCAGCCTCAACAGTTAAATTAAACAAACAAACTTTCGATCAAATTCGACTAAAAAATAACTTCAAGTGCAGATTTTAAAATAAAACAGCAAACAGCTAAAAAAACAGTTTAAGCTTGTTCAGGGTAAGCTACAGAAGCTATTCCAAGTAAAAAAACAGCAAAGATGCTTAAATCCAGAAAGTAGTCGCTTTTCTGAGTTCTCTGTAGCTAGGACCACTCTGCAGGACCATGAGAAGCTTGTCAAGCTAGCCACTAAAGAATACTTGTTAAGCCAATGGACCTGCCTCTGAACCCACCCCTCAAACAGCTCATCAACCCTAACTGCACACCTCTATCTGCTCCTAATTTATGTAAGTTTCTTTAACTTTCTAGACCTTGTCTCACATTAACTTTTCTAGCCTAGGCACATTACATACATTCTTATCTGCATAATGTAAGATTTTACATCTGGTGACAAAATTATTGTTAGTCCTTCTGAATGACGTAGGATTCTAAATCTGACAGACATAATGATTAGTTTACTGTAGTAAATCCTTGTTTTTCATGTATATCTTGCGTTGAATATTTTCTGTAAACCAACTGTTGATTATTTACTTATTTTTGTAAATGATAATCTGTAGAACATGTGGAGCTTTTCTCCCCAGGCCTCAGCTGAAAAAGGGCACTTAGCTCAATCGGACAAACCCGGTCAACAAATGTAAAATAAATAAATAATTGCAAGCCTTCATCATCTGATGTTCTCAGCTCACCTCAATTTGAAAGGTTTTCTAGCTCTTACACTAAGAGGCCGCCCACTGTCTCTGTAAGACTCCAGGCTAGGAAGACTCGCTCTGCCTCTATGCTCCGCAATCCAGCCCTAAAGCAGTGAGTATGCCCAGTCTGAAAGATGCACAAAAAAAAAAACAAAACAAATAATAATAATAATACAAAATTATGATACTTAACCAGCTTACAGGAAACTCATTGCCAGATACATGATGAAAAGATGATCAGAATACAGAAGGATGGAGGGATGACAGTAGTTATCCATTGCAGGGGATCCTCTCACATATCAGTTTATATGCTAAGTACCTACATCTGTCATGTCTGGACTGAAATACCCTCAACAGTGGGCAACTTCTGAGAATAAATCCTTGCAATGAAAATTAAATCTCCTTGGGTAATTGCAGCAGAAGGAAAACCAACCAGCAATGACAAAGTGTGTCACATTTTGATGAACTTGCTAAAGTAAGTCTGACTGCTTGCATACTGTTGTAAGCAATAATGTAAGGTGTAAACCAATGTCCAATCAGCTGCTACACAAATTTAAACAGTGGAGATATTCTTAAAATAAACAATAGAATGACATATGCCCCCTATGGAGTGATCTCTGATGGCATTTTTTTACAGATAATTATGGGTTTGGATGCAAAAGATAAATAATATAGTTAGCAATTGTTTGGATAGGGTTTACTTAACAGTTGGACAATATTTATTATCTACTGTAAAACAGATAAACATCTGGCTTTTTTTTTCTGAACTCATAAACACATTATCAGAAAAAAAACAGTTGCTGCTACACATGCAAGGTATGAAGGGTCTCTTGTCAATAGATAATACCTTGGAAAAACAGAAAGATGACTGGACTAATTAAAGGGCATTGTTGACATTTTATGAAAGAAAACATATCTTGGTTCCATGGTGCAGATGGATGGAGCCTCAACTGTGACCAAGACAACTGATGTTTGATTAATGGCCCTGGCTCTAAAGGATTTGGGGAGACTAAAGGAGCATGTTCCACTTGCTTTTCCTTGGGGAGGGATAGCTGCACATATTTGGGGGCACATACAGGTGGGTGTGATTTCCCTGGTGGAGAAAGGAAGAGGCAAGTCTGCCTGGAAGGAAAACTCCTTGTAAAAGTGGACCACTCTCAACCCATATCATGATTCTTTAGGTGCTAAATCAAGTGTGTGTGTGTGTGTGTGTGTGTGTGTGTGTGTGTGTGTGTGTGTGTGTGTGTGTGTGTGTGTGTGTGTGTGTGACATGGCCATACAGCAGAAAACCTCAAACTACCCTGATGGCTGTCTGAATGAAGGCACTTAGCAGATGGCCTTTACCCCACTGATGGGAAATAAATGGGCTAATTGTCAAGGGTAAAAGACAAAGCATACTCATGGGTGACTGATAGGGCTTGCACAAATCTTTTGAAAGACAAAGGTTTCACTGCAAAGAAGGACTGGCAACTCACATATCATACAGATACAGAAGATGGCTGCAAAGAAAAGCAACTTTCAAAAGATTACAGTTGGGTAAAATCTTACCATAACAGTATATGTCCCTCTCTTCACTGTTGCAGTACACTTTACATAAGAGATTTACTGCCAAGGATAGCCCAGCATCCGGCCAGTACAACAAAGCCTTTAGATCTTACAGGTGCTGTATGTCACAAGTATGCCCTCCATGTACAGCGTAGGACATAAAGGTGACATATGGACGTAAACCCTCAGAACTGAACTGCCCTAAGGACAAAAGAGAACATGTACATCCAGAAGGAAAAGGAAGCAATAGCCCATTTGGCCAGGAGGGTAAAAAGGCACAACGGCTATGAAAGAGGGAGAAGGAGTGAGGGACTAAATACAACAGTAAAGAGAAGGACATCTACTGTTATGGCAAGATTTTACACAACTGTACTACTATGTCCTTCCATATCACTGTTTCAGTATTCTTGACATAAGGGAGAGTAAAAGACTTAAGAAGGCTAGGATGAGGAAGGCAGAAAAGAGCCCTCTACACCCCATGCAGAACAGCCTGGCCCTAGGATGACATCTAATTTATAATGTTTAGCGAAAGAGTGATCAGAGGACCAAGTAGCAGCCTCAGTGACAGAGTTTGCGTCCAAACCCTTGAAAATAGCACCAGAAGAGGCAACCACTCTAGTAGAATGTACCTTTAGAAAGAAAAAAATAACATTTGCCATGAAAAAAAAGGAAATGGCCTAAAAGTCCAGGATGAGATGATTTGTTTAGAAATCACCAGACTCAAAGTCCTGGGATGAAAAGAAACAAAAAACTG
Organism: Protopterus annectens; assembly: GCF_019279795.1. Lineage (NCBI taxonomy): Eukaryota > Metazoa > Chordata > Ceratodontiformes > Protopteridae > Protopterus > Protopterus annectens. The sequence continues at coordinate 774,601,194 of NC_056735.1, forward strand.
CTCAGACTTATGAGCTGCCTTTGCTTTATCTAAATAATACCTGAACTGTCTATGCAGATCCAAGGTGTAGAGAATCTTCTCAATGTCAGACTGTGGGAAGGAAAAGAGGAAGTAAGGTGAACGGACTAATTAAGGGACAACTCATTAACCTCCCTTGGGCATAAAAGAAGGATTAGTTTGAAGAGACACACTGTCTCTGCAAAAAACTAAACAAGGAGGAATAGCCATGAGAGCCTGAAGTTCAAACACTCACTTGGCTGAAGTAAGAGCCAAAAGAACAGTCTTCCAAGTAAAATGCTATAAGGAAGCTGGATTAGCTGGTTTAAAAGGAACCAAGAAGGTGGAATAGGTTTTCTGGGAGGCCTGATACAAAGGATGCCTTTAAGAAATTGCTTGACTTTAAACCGAGAGGCCAAAGGGGATTCCAGCACATACAAGCAGAAACTGCTGATAGGTGAGCTTTAAGTGAAGAAAATATATGCCAACTCAGTATGGCGCAGATCACACAAATAAGTCAGAGCTAGAGGAATCCCACAGAGAGGGGATCCTGATGGTGAAAGATGCACAAGACAGAAAATCTTTTCCATCTGGACATGTATGATATTTTGGTAGTGGGTTTCTCAGCCTCCTGCAGAATGTGGAGCATGTCCTCAGGAAAAAAAAAGGTGCCTAAAAGGAATCAAAACCCTGTCACCCCACAATGTTATTTGAAGAGTGGACAGGTGGGGATAGATAAGAGATCGCTTGTCTTGTGTGAGAAGATTCAGCCGGTGAGGTAACTTGTGGTGACTGCCCATGACCAAGTGATAAAGAAGAGGGAATTAATGATGTCTGATCCAAAAAATTAGTTAGCAGCAAGACTTTGAGGACAGTCCTGCCTGATTTTGTGCAGAACCTGTGGCAGCAGAGGAAGGGTGGAAAGCCACACAGAAACATTCCCTTCTGAGGAAAAGAAGTGCATCCACTTTCTAAATCAGAGGACTTGGTATTCTTGAACAGAATAGAGGTAGTTGCCTGTTCAGAGGGGGGCAAAAAGATCTACCTGAGGAATACCCCATTGGTACTCTATGTCCAGAAAAATGTCTCTGTGAAACATCCAATCTTGAGCTTGTGTTCTGGACCTGCTTAAGGACTCTGCCACTAGCTTGTGTTCTGATGGAATGTAAACCACCTGAAGAGTCATTTGATACCTGATAGCTAGATCCCATGCTTGCAAAGGAGAAAGGACCTGGTACCCTCCCTGCTTGTTGTTGTTGACATCACAGTAGTATTGTCTGTGAAGACTTTGAGGGGGGGTCAGGGTGAAAAAGGGAATGAAAAGCTTGCAGAGCCAGAAGAATAGCCCTCATCTCTTTTAAACTGTTATGATCTGACTTCTGATGAGAAGGCCAGAGACCCTGGACCTCTGGGGGGGGGGCACAAGAAACCCCCCATCTCACACATGAAGCATTCATGAACAGTTCCTGAGACAGGATTTGTGCCTGGAAGGGAAGCCCTGGATTGAGAGAGACTTGTTGATTCTACCACTGAAGCTTGACTTTTAGACAAGGATGTAAAGGAACAGGAAACTTCAAGGGGTGACAGTGTTGAAGCCACACAGATTTGAGGTATCACTGAAGATTCTTCATATAGAGCCTGGCAAGAGGAAGCATAGGAATAGTGGAGATCATAAATTTCAAAACCCTGACAAATTCCCTGACTGTGAGAGAGGACAGAGGAAGGAGAAACTAGAAAAAAAGGTTGTCAGAGACAAAACCTTGGGAGCAGGAAGGGAAGCCAGCATGGAAATTGTCTGAAGCTTGCACGTGTGAAAAACATGATCCTGGGAGGGTGTCTGAATTTCTGAACCCTAGACTTTGTACAAGGCAAGTGGTAAAATGGAGATCCTGCAACTGAGTACTGGGAGAAGGAGCAGGTCATCCAGATAGGGAAAAAAATACATATCGCCGATGCCTGCAAAAAGCAAAGACAGGAGCAAGGCACTTAATGAATACCCTTGGAGCAGTAGAGAGGCCAAAGGGCAATGCAGAGAACTGAAAATGTGAGGAAGAAACAGAGAAACAAACATTTCCCGAACAGAGGGTGGATGGGGATGTGAAGGTATGCATCCCTGAGGTCTAGAGAAACCAAGAGGTCCTGAGGAAGAAGAGAAGGAATCAAGGTCTGAAGAGACAACATCCAGAAAAAAAGGGACCTTGAGAAAAGTGTTGAGCAGAGAATGATCCAAAACTGGTCTCCAAGTACCCTCTTTCCAAGGAACCAAGAATATTCTGGAATAAAACGTCATTCCCCATGGTGGGGTGAAACAGGCTGACTAGTGCCCTGATCCAAAAGGGCCTGCAGAACCTCTGGGAAAAGAAGAAGGTGTTCTAGAGGAGGCTGAGGAATGCCTGAAAAGGGAGGAAGGGATTTCCAAACCATAAAATACCTTGATGAATGACAGACAGCACCCAAGAGTCTGAGGTGGTCTGATGCCAATCTGGAAGAGACAAGGGGACTGGGTCAAGGGGAAGAGAAAGCCAAACATCAAATGGAGACAGGCTTGTCCTGAAAAGAAGGCTTCTGAGATGGAGGAGTCTAAGTGAATGCAGCAGGGGGGAATGTACCTAGATCTCTTCTTAGCTTTAGGAGGTGGATGAGTCTGCCTACAGACAAAGAAAGCCTTTGAAGGGTAATGCCACTGGAATTTGGGGATAGGAGACAAAAATACATCTGAGTTCCTGCAAGACCTTACCCTCATTCTGGAGGGAATTAAACAGGTCAGCAGCAGCTGTCCCAAAAAAATTTTTGTTATCCAGAGGCATCTAAAGCTTTGGCTTTAATATCAGGTAAAGCCTGAAGATGTAGCCATGAATAACGCCTCATGACAGAACCAAAAGCAGCAGCCCTGGAAGAGGCATCTGCTGCATTTGATGTTGTGATGGGTGATCTGGAAATTGGACCCAAGCAGGGAAAGAGCTAAAGTCTTCCCCATCAGAATCAAAAATGTCAAGACACCAACTTAGCAATCTGAGAAAGAAAAAAACAAAACATACCTGGTCGGGTGGGTTTGGCAATTAATAGCCCTAAAAGATAGGGTGGCAGTAATATATACTTTTTTCCCCATCTTTCTGTAGATTGACTGTTGTTTTCTGAAGGAAGGAGCTTAGTAAATGGCAACAGCTTAGAAGGTTTATCAGAGGAAACTGAAACCACTGAAGGATCAACAGAAGGGCACCTGTACAAAAATTTGCAGTCCTCAGACAACTTGTAGAACTTGTCGGGTTTCTTAGAAGCTGGAGACTGAATCTCAGAAGCTACAGAGACATCAGAAAAGGTGTCCAAAATGGTTGCTAAAACACAAGGAACACCAGAAGGCTTAGGAGACTCCATTTATAAAACCATATAATACCTCCTCTGAATGTCAGAGACTTGGACGCAAACCCACTTAAATTACTCCATCATATAAGTGATAGTATCTCCAAAGGGTAATCCTTCCAAGGGGGAGTTTGGGGCTCAAAGAATCCTCTTCCCCTGAACCATAATCTAGAGGGGAGAGAAACTGAGAGGAGTAAGCAAGGGCTTCCTCCCCAGAATCCAAGTCCTCATCTGAGGAATTCCCTAAGCCTCTTAACAGGAGTGGAAGACAAGGGAGAAGTATGGACTGACACCCACTGAGGAGGCTTCAAGGCCATTAAAGCATTGAACAGAAGCTGAGTAAAATCTTGCCATTCACATTGGAGATCTTTGGCAAAAGGGATAATATGTTTAGCTTTCTGCTTTTTCTTGAGCAGGATGTCTTCTCTAAAGACCCTGTGAGGTTCAGACCCTTGGCAGCATTCAATAATCATAGTAGTAACCTCTTCCCTCACTAAAATCTGAGGATTCCCCCTCAGTCCCTCAGAAATAATCAGATAAGGTTCTCCCTCAATGTCTGGAATAGACATTGGAAAGGCCTCCAAGGACATGGGAGAATTCAGATCCTGGCCGGCCTCCAAAGGGGTCACGGAAGAGGAAACCAAGGCAAGCACTAGACAGTCTTCAGGGTTTTCACCAGCTTCTAGAGAAATGTCTGGGGATGCAGAACAACAACTGGATCAGGCTTAGGTTTTCTGGCCATCTTCTTGGCAGATGGCTGACACTCAGGATGAGAGGATTCCAACACAGCACTCAGGACCAACAGTTTAAGTAGTTGGCCCTCAAGGTATATGGATAAGGAAGATAACTAACTACACAGGGTCTAAGGGACAAACTCTTGACAGACAGAGCACTGCATATAGTCATCAGACGTGCCTAATCAAAAAAGACAGTGATTGAAATGGCCTTTATGGGCATTCTGCCCCTCACACTGAGATTTTCCCTTCTTGGATGACATGAACACAAATACAATACAAAATTGAAAAAAGAGAGAAGAAACCCCAACAGGACACTTATCTGAAGACAGCTTGGTAATCAGCACGGCCGAAGGGTATTAGGACCGACATTCAATAATGGAGTTTGGAGTGGTGGCAAAGACGTTCTGAGGGTTTGCATCCGTATGTCAACTTTATACCCTATGCTATGTGCAGATAGTATGCATGTGATGTACAGTGCCTATAAGAGCTAAAGCATCTGGTATACTGGCTGGACACTGGGATATCCTTTGCAAAATATTCCTTATGTAAAGAATAATGCAACAATGAAATGGAAGGACATCTTCAGTTTCCTAAATCAGATGGTGTGAATGGGTGATAGGCAAGCTAATTACTCATGAATCTCAAGGCTCTTCAGCTGCAAGAGGAGATAAAACAACACTTTAAGCAATGACTAAAGCAGCAAGTGCTAGGCTACAGTTCTGTCCTGCACAAGGATAAGATGTGCACATATCTAAGACATATGCACCTTAGCCATGGAATAACAAAGGCTTGCATCAAAAGCTTCATTCACCTTTGACACTCCAGCAAGAAGCTACTGGGAGACCAGCAGGTCTAAAGGAATCCCATAGTTGCTTGTATAGTCCTGAATCTGGGAGACTAGAACCAAACCCTTCTCAGCCACCACTGTGTAATAAGGATGATATGTACCTTGAATGGCGAACTGATGTACAGGAATTTTCCTTGCCATGGGAATAAGAATATATGATCTGCTATCAATTTTTCCTGCTGAACTGATCAGAAAAGGTGAGAATTAAGGTACCCCAAGTACAGCAGAAGTCATTCTCTGGGTGCTCCACTAGTGAACTGTCCTGGGTATGAGCACTCCAAGACAGAGCTTGTGCTGTCATTTTGGGTGTATACCAGTGTGATCTCTTCTAGTGGAAATGTAAATAACTATCAGACAGATGCTCCCACCTATGGTCCACTGCAGCCCCTCTTCATATATACATATATGCATGCATACTGGCCTCTTTCTTCATGTAACACACCATGGACTGTTTGTCTAAATGGAGGAGGAGAGTCTCAACTCCCTTTTCTGAGCTTGTCGTATAAGAAACATTGTCCTGTGCATGCTGAATAAGGGGGAAGCTCCTCACTGCCACATATTATAATCTGCTGCCTTCTTATTATGTCTGACATGACCTAGTATTGGATGAAAGACCCTTCTATCAGTCTCAGAGCTAGCCTGCTTCCATAGCCCCCATCTTCTGGGATGCAATGAAGACCTCAGGCATTTCCTGTCACCTCCTGTAGGTGGAAGAAATTAACTGGCAATGCTTATGACAGTTTTTAAAACTGTGCATCTCCTGAACAATACAAACAGTTCTGATATGGGACTCCTTGCTAGTGATACCATAACCACAAATTTTCCACAGTTTAGTCTTTCCGAAATGCGAGAACATCAGAAATATAAATGGGAAGGAAAGGCTCTAAACACAGCCTGGTGAGTACTTGACCTCATGACAGTTACGGTCAGAAAATGCACCCCCATGAGCTACAGAAACTTTTGAATTGCATGGAAGTGAGGAATATCAGAAGAAATCCCAACAGTTAACAAATGCAGATGCCCTTCATAGTTACAGCCACTTGCTCCCCTTATCACAGAACCTCATGGACCTCGGGGGTGTTTCTTTCCTTACCAATGGGATTTTAGCTTTTTGGTGACCACACTTCCTGCTACCGTAGGAGCTGAGAGAGTTCAGCACCAGGTAGCCACCATCTGTAGCTGAAAAGTATTCTTTTGTTTTAGTTCATCTCCCAAGATGTTCCTGACTGCTGAACATGCAGTCACTTCAAGCACTGTCTCTACTGACACTTCTATGTTCACAGTGCCATTTTTTTACATACTGCTGTCTTGAAAGCAGCTTTACTCAATGCTTGCAAAATTAGTCTAGCATTCTGGCCCATACTACAAGATGCTTCTGCAAAGTCAACCTCTCTTTATCCTCAAGACAGAACAGTGGGCCTTCAGCGTTGGAACCTTTGTTCCCCAGGCAACTCTACTACTCATACTCACATCCGGAGTTGAACTGACAGCTAAAGCCGCTGTAACAGAACTGGTAACTTCTGTGTATAATGCATCTCTAAAAACACCAAACCACCTTTCCCAATTAAATTCAAGTCACTAAAGAGAATGCTAAAAGGAAAATCTTCCAACCACAATTCAAAATAACAAATCTTCAAACACGTCACTTTGTGCAAGGAAAAAAAGTAAGAAACTAAACAAGCAGTGCATGTTAGCATTTGTTACACGACTATTGTGTTTACAATAGAACCAACATAAAAAGCCAACTAAAAAATATTCTAAGGAGCCATCATTCTAAATAGTCAATAAAATGAAAACCAGAATGTTGTCTGAACTGTAAACCACATGCTGAAGAAAAACTGAAAAGTAAACATATTTAGATTTTATGTGAAAAGGCTGACAAATGCTCTCTACGAAACACACAATGTTTGGCTTCAGGCATTTTAACATATCAGATAACTAAATGACAAACTATGAACTAATCCTCTTCCTGTCATGCTGTACGAAAATAGTAAATTGCTTACTTGATGCTCTGGAGACATATTTGCTTTTGTGACCTTGTCTTGAAACGATTCAGTTCAGACAGACAAAGGTAAGCTGTGCATTCAAGACAGTTTCGTTACAGAATGTTAATACTGTTGCTGGCATTATATCATTCAATTAAATCCCACCCCACCTCACCTTTCCAGCTGTGACCCACAAAACCTCACACCTATGCATTCAACTTGTCTGTGCCTGCATGTAAGGTACTGGGACATTTGAAATTATAATGTGAACAGCTCAGCTTCCGCTTAAACAGAATACATTGCATTTAACATATATGATTCTGCCTGCACAAAAGGAGCTTCTAGTTACTGAAGTTTTTAATTTATTAATTTAGTGAAATGAATAAATACCTAAAGAAGCACACACACCTATGTGGATTCACACTGATAAATTCTGAATCAAACGCAGCATATGAAATCCAGTTTTCTACCAAATAAAAAGCTTAAAAAGCTAAAATACTTTATTTCTTTTTATTCTTGTGGAAGGACAGAGATGGTTTAGGGATCCAGTGAGGAATCCAAATGCTCTGTTGAAACTCCCGAGGTATGATGCACAGGGGACTGCCCATTTTTAAAAGAAATTACTACCAAGGAGATGACAGTACAAATCCAAGCACTGAAAAGTGCATGATCAGGCACGTCCATGTAGTACAGATGCACAGCTAGCATAGGGTGAAGGGGGCAACACCATGGGCACAAAGTATTAGAGGGTGTGTGATCCAGTCAGTCTTCGGTGCAATATGGACCTTGAATGGTCTTTGCATTTACAGTCAGAAATAAAGTGCTATATCACTCCATGTCTTCAGCGCATTACTGACATTCATAATGCCAGTCATGCATTTGTGGTCAGGATATAACCGAAGAGCTCTAGCGCTCGATGTGTGGCATAAACTGTAGCAGCTGCTTTCTACAAATGTAACAGTTTGCAACAGCTTAAAAGGAGAGAAGAATTATTTTGCTCTTCAAGTCCAAGGAGAGGAGCTTTTCTCAATCTCTTTCTCGCTCTCCTTTTATTTGCTTAGGGAGGATGGGAGCCAGGAATTCCTTAGTTAGACCACAATCTTACAGCCCATTCACTTCTGTTCACAAATCCCAGTTGTCCCTATATTTTCTGTCTAGAGTCAGGTGATAGCCAGCTTGGTCGTCCAAGTTGTGCCCTACCCTCTCCCTGTGAAAGTAATTCCCTCTCCTCGTAGCAGCTCATCACCAATCCACTACTGCTGTCTCCCAAGGAGAGGCTGACGTAAGTACCGTTTTGTAACTTCTTACCATAACAGTAGACATCCTTCTCTTCACTGTTGTAGGATACGAAACAGAAGAGATCTCCTTCCATGGCAGCCCTATACTTGGCCAGTACACAAAAGCCTAATAATTTTGTATGTGCCATACATCATATTTATGCTCCCCACACAGAATGTAGGGCATAAAAGGGACATACAGATGCAACTACACAGAAGTGAAGTGCCCCTAAAGAGAAGAGACTCCACAGGGTAAAGGAATCCTTGTACATTCAGAAGGAAAAAATGCAGAAGATAAAGGGAAAACAATCAGCATGAAGGGAATCTAAAACAAAAACCATAACAAACAAAAGGGGGTTGGAGGGACAGAGTGAATACTGCAACAGTTTAGAGAAGGACATCTACTGTTATTGTAGGATTTTACACAACTCTGCTATGTCCTTCTATATCACTGTTGCAGTATTTGAAACAGAAGGGAGAGTAAAAAAGTTCAAGAAACAAATTGGGAGGTGGAAGGCTGAGAAAAGCCCTCAACAAACCCACATAAAACAGTTTCAGCAAAACCTGCTCTGGCCCTAGAAACCATATCCAAACTTATAATTCTTAGTAAAGGTATGCACTGAAAACAAAGTAGTAGCTTCAAGGATGGAATTGGTGCCCAACCCCTTGAAGAAGGCACAGAAGAGACAACAGCCTCAGTGGAATGAGATCTAAAAGAAGACATAAATTTGCCATGAAAAGAATAACAAAAGGAAATGGCTTTAGATATCCAGGAAGAGATGGTTTGCTTAGAAACAGCCAACCCCAATGTCCTGGGATGAAAGGAAACAAAAGGCTGATCAAACTTGTGAATGGTCTTAGTTTTATCCAAATAGTACCTGAGCTGTCTGTGTAAAATCCAAGGTATGCAGGGCCCTCCCACTAGCAGTCTGAGGAGAAGGGAAAAAAGAAGGAAGTTGTACTGACTGATTCAAGGACGACTCGTTTACTACCTTGGGCATAAAAGAAGGATTAGTATGAAGGGACACCATGTCCCTGTGAAAAAGCAAAAGAGGAGGAATGGCCATAAGGACCTGGAGCTCAGAAACCTTCTGAGCAGAAGAGCCGGCAACAAAACAGTCTTCCAGGTACAATGTTGCAAAGAAGCAGAATCTGCAGGCTAAAAAGGAGCCTGAGTCAGTTTTCCAAAACAACATTATGGTTCCAAGGAGGAGTAATAGGTTTCCTTGGAGATCTAATATGCAGGATGCCTTTAAGAAATTGTTTGACCTCAAAACAAGAAGTCAAAGGAGGATTCATGGGGAGACCAGCAGAAATGGCTGACAAATATGCCTTTACAGAAAAATAGGCCAGGCCAGACTGGAGAAACTCACACAAATAAGTGAGTACCAGTACGACCCCCACTGAAAAAGGATCATGGCTAAGAGCAAGGCACCAGAGAGAAAATCTTTTCCATTTGGACATATAAGATTTCTTGGTAGAGGGTTTCCTTGCCTCCTGTAAAATCCTGAGCACTTCCTCAGAAAAGAGGTGTCTGAAAGGGGTAAAAACCCTGTCACCCACAGTGTCAGCTGAAGAGTAGACACATGAGGATGGATAAGAGACCCTTTGTCCTGTGTGATGAGATCTAACTGGTGAGGTAACTTTTGGAGACTGCCCCTGGCCAGATGCATTCAGAAGGGGAACAAATACTGTCTTGGCCAAAAGGGAGTCACTAGCAAGATTTGTGGGGAGTACAGCTGAATCTTCTGCAGGACTCTTGGAAGGGGGGTATAAAGAAATATCCCCTTCCAAGGAAAAGAAAGGGCATTCATCTTCCATGCTAGATGGCATGGCACTCTGGAACAGAAGAGAGGAAGTTGCCTGTTCAGAGGGAAGTCAAAAAGATCTACCTGAGGAATACCCCACTGATGAGCAATGCCCAGAAACACGTCTCTGTGAAGCATCCTTTCCTGAGCCTGTGTTTTGGACCTGCTCAGAGAGTCTGCCACTAGATTGTGCTCTGAAGGAATGTATACTGACTAAAGAATTTACTGGTAATTGACAGCCAACTCCCAAGACTGAATAGCCATCCTGCAGAAGAGTTAAAATGTCATGCCTCCCTGCTTGTTGACATACCACATCAGTATAATGCTGTGTACACCTTCAAGGGGCCTGGAGAGAACATGGGGTGAAAAGCTTGAAGGGCCAGAATAAGAACTCTCATCTGTTTGATGTTGATATGGTCTGACTGCTGATGGGGAGGCCAGAGACCCTAAAACTTCAGGTGACCAAAAGAAGCTCCCCACCCCATGTTTGAGGCATAGGTGAATAGTTCTTGAGAAGGGACTGGAAGCTGAAACAGCCGGCCTGGGTTGAGAACAAACTGTTGAAACCACCACTCAAATTCCTTCTTTCGACAGGGAAGAAGAGGTACACTGAAATCCAGAAGGTGACAATGCTGCAGCCAAAATGACTTGAGGTGCCATTGAAGATTCCACATATGCAGTCTGGCAAGAGGAAGCATTGGAATAGAAGAGGCCATGAATCCCAGGGCCCAAAGAAACTCCCTGGCTGGCATGGCAGGAAGAAGAGACTGAAAGAGGGCTGTCAATGACAACTTTTGGAGGTGGAAGAGGGGCCAATGTTGGCACTGTCTAAATCTTGTATCCCAGGTCCGCATGATCCTGAGAGGGAGTTAGGATGGACTTTTTGAAACTGAAAGTGAACCCCAGACTTTGAAGGAGAAATATGGTGAACTTCAGATCCTGTAACAAGTGGCTGGGAGAGGGCACCTGAAGCAACAGGTCATCTAGATAAGGAAAAATCTGAATGCCTTGGAGCCTGCAGAAAGCAATCACAGGAGCTAGGCATTTTGTGAATACCAAGAGCAAAGCAGAGAACTGAAAAGGAAAGGAAGACACAGAGAAATGTAAAAACCTCTTGAAAAGAGGGTGAATAGGAATATGAAGACAAGCATCTTTCAGATCCAGGGACACCAGAAAAGCCTGGGGTAACAAAAGAGATAACAGGGTTTGAAGAGTAAGCATACAAAAAGAAGGGACTTGAGGAAGGTGTTGAGCCAGGAGAGATCCAGAACAGGTCTCTAAGAGCCCTCCTTTTGAGGAACCAGGAGCATCCTGAAATAAAAACCCTTTCCCACTTAGGAAGGGGGGACAGGTTGAATGATTCCTTGGTTCACTAGGGACCCTAGAACCTTCGGGAAATGAGGAAATCGTTCTAGAGGAGGTTGAGGAATCCCTAAAAAAGGAGAGACTTCCATAGCATGAAGTAACCCTGATGGATGATAGAAAGAACCCAAGTCTGAAGTGTTGAGACATCAAATTGGAAGACAAAGGGAATGTCAAAGGACAAAGGAACCTGGACTGAAAGAGTGGGGTGGGGGGAGGGGGTGAACTGCCAAAGACAAGCAGGCTTATCAGATAAAGGAGGGGGGCTTCTGGGCCACAGAAATCTGAGAAACCTTAACAGAGGAGGCTCACCTACCACTCTTCCTGCCCTTGGAGGGGGTTGCCTGTGATCAATAGCAGATCTAGGAGGATAATTCCTCTGGAACTTAGGGATAGGAGAGACAAAAATATGTTTAGATTCCTGCAAGGCTTTGCCTTTCACTTGAAGGGACTTAAACATGTCAGCAGTAGCAGTCCCCAAAAGATTTTTATTATCCAAAGGAGCATCCAACAATTTAGCCTTAACGTCCTCAAGCAGAGGCTGAAGATGAAGCAAAGAATAAAGCCTCATGACAAACCCAAAATCTGTAGCCCTAGAAGAAGCGTCAGCAGCATCATAACACTTAACAGAGCGGCGAGCCACTTAAGAAGCAGAACCTAAAAAAAAAAAAAAGATAAGGCAGAGGATTTGCCTTCAGAATCAGGAAGGTCAGAAATAAACTGACAAGCCTGAGCAATCAAGGCCAGAGTATACCTGGTCATGTGGTTCTGGTAATTAACAGCCCTGAAGATCAAAGTAGAAGCAGTGTAAACTTTCTTACCAATCCTCTCCATTGCCCTACTATCATTATCAGAAGGCAAAAGTTTAGAAGAGGACAAAAGCTTAGAAGATTTGTCAGAAGAGACTGACACCACAGCAGGATCAGCAGAAAAACATTTAAATAAAAACTGACAGTCGTCGGGAACCTTACAGAACCTTTCAGATTTATTAGGAGCAGGAAGCTGAGAAACAAGAGACTTGGAAGCAGCAATGAAAGTATCTAACAAGGCAGCCAACACAGGAGGAACTGCTGATGGTTTAGAAGTAGCTCATAACATTTTTGCTGAATATCAGACACTTGAGAAGAAGCCCACTTAATGTAATCCATCATCCCAGCAATTGTCCCCCCAAAGTGCAATTCCTCAAAAGGAGACTCAGGACTAAAAGACTGGTCTTCATCAGAACCATAAGCCAAAGGCAAAGCTATCTGTAAAGAATAGGACAAAGACCCCTCATCAGAAAATTAATCCTCCTCCAAGGAATTCTGAATAAGAAGGCCATGGCTGTAGTTTTGCCCTAGTACAATGACCACTAATACATCATTCAAGTGTCTTATACCATGAGGAATAGCAGAAAATGATGCATTGCGCTAACAATTTAGAAATTGTTTTGACACTGCCTCTCCCCCTTTTCCTGTAGCAATAATGATAAACAACTAGTTAGAACTTCTACTATATTTGCTTATATGTAAATATCTCCATTGTCTAAGGAATGCAGGATTCTGTCTCTCTTGTTACATGGATTGGGGAAAAACACAGGTATAGCTGGATAACTTGATTGTGGAAAAATCATGTCACTACATTAGGCATAAAGGAGGGATTTTCTCTAAAGCACACACACTGTCATTATGAAAAACTAAAAATGTTACTTATTTTTTAACATCAGTGCTTGTATTTTTTACACTCTCCAAGATGAGCGGATAGCTATCAGCAGGGCTGTTTTCACAGTCAGGTATTGGAAAGAGGCCATCACTGCAGGTTCAACAAGTGCCTGGGTAAGGTTTTTCAAAGACATAAATTAGGTCTCAAGGAGGAATAATTCTTCTTGGAGATCTCAAGTGCAATACTCCTTTTAGAAACTACTTGATAGGTAGAAAGGTATGTCAAGGGTGGATCCATCACTAGTCAAGCTGAGAAGCCCAAAAAGTATACCTTAGTAGAAGCATAGACTCATCCTGCACTGAAAAAAAGGCTGACATCATGGAGTATCATGGACACCTGTGTAGGGTTAGGGTCCCGATTCATTCCATGGCAAAAAAAGGTAAAACTTATTCCATTTTGATAAGTAGCATTTCCTAATAGCTGATTTTCTAGCTTCTAAGTATATTCAGCACATCTTCTGCAGATTGGTGCCAAAGACCTTATAGACAGTTAACAGGAATGTTTCCAGACTGGGTATAAGATGGTCACCCTCTTCTGATATAAAGTTTCTCCTGGAACATTTCCATGAGGATGGAGAATCAGTGCTACTTGGGCAAAAGGGATACAAATCAGTAGCATCTCTGGGCTCTTCTTTCTTATATTCTGGATCACTCTAGGGAGGAGGGGAATCAGAGGGATTGCAAACAGAAAAAGACATGTCAGTTTAATGGAGAAGTCATCCAGTGCCTAAGTATCCTTTCCTCTGTACTCTGGATCACAGCCTTTTCATTTTTTTTGTTGTTTAGAAAATCAAACATGTCTATCTTTGGAACACCTTACTTGTGTACTAGCTGAAGAAAAACATCCACGTCTAACATCTACTTGTTTGGGTCTACCTTCAAACTTCTGAGTTGATTTGCCACAGTATTCTGATGTGAGGGAAAGTAGACTGCCTTTTGTGTCATCTGAAACTGTAGTGTGTTCACAGGCCTTCATGGCTATCCTGCAAAGGGGATAAGAATGCAACTCTCCCTCCCCTTTTAATGATCTATGGTATGATTGATATTGACTGTGACTACCTAAGGATACCCCTTTCCATATTGGTTTTAGAAATCAAGGCCATCATCTCCCTCATATTTACTTGCTTTATCTTTTGTTTTGCATTTCACAGGCCTTGGACTTCAATTTTTTATATGTATATCCCCAGGCTACATCTGAAGTATGTGTTGCTTGTTCCTGTCTGAAGGGTTTTTGACTGAAAAGAAATACTATGTAAAATAAAATGGGAATCACTTCTTCTAGGGACTGAGAACACTGGTTCCAGATGGATCTCAGACACTATTGGAATCTCCTTATCTGGCCAGAGGTACCACCAATACTGTGAAGACTACATATTCCAGTGTCCAAAGGTAATCCCTGGTGGACACCTTCCCTTCCAGTACTAGACTGAGAAAGTATTTTTACTAAATGCTCCACTTTCTCCTGTTGGCAAATATCTTCTGTCAGTAGGGATATAGAAGAGAGACCATGAAATTAACTCTCTTTGATGGGGTAAGATTTGATTTTGGAATGTTTACAGAAAACGTGACTTTGAAAGCATTTCACAATGAAGTTGACAGCCCAGATACTATGAGAGGGAATAAACAATCCAGTTGTCCAAGCATGAGAAAATATGCATCTTCATTTTCCTGCAGTATGCAATTACTGGATCCAGACACTTTGCAGAAACTCTGGGGGAAACAACCAATCTAAAGGGCAAGGAGGTATTCTAATAGTGAGAATCCACTGTTTTGAATCTGAGAAAGCACCAGTGGTCCTTTGGAAAGGTGATGTGGAGGTAAACACCCTTGAGATCCAAGTTTACCATTAGGGCCTGACAGGACAGGAGGGATAGAGCTTGTAGGGTTAACATTTTGAATTTTGTGGCCTTATGGAAGATAAGTTTAATATAACCAGAATGGGTTCCCCAAGACCGTTCTTTCCTTATGGGGAGTAGAAAAAGTCTTGTGTATAACCCTTTTTTTTTATGGCTACCAGTAGTATCACCTCTGATACCAGAAGCTCCTGCAAAAAGGGGAAGAGGTTAGATGGATTTTGTTTCTTTAGCAATGGAGAGATCCATACTATCTTTGGTCTTTTTGCAAAATGCAGCTTGTCACTCTGGGAAATGATCTGTAGGACCTATATGTCTTACATGACGGCCTTCCATTTTTGGAGATACTTTGCGAGTCGTCTTACAGTCCTACGAGTGACAAGTGGAACTAGGTAATGGGAATAAGGTGGGGGGGGGGTTGGAGTAGGGCATAAAGAAAAGCAGAAAATCCAAGCAGTCATGATTACTTCATGGGAGCTACAGACCCATGAGACCCCCCCTTCAGTCTTTACCTTTCGATCTTCCTCCCATTTTTTCTTGTACTTGCCCCTTTTTCCCCTTCAATGGCTTGCCTTCAACCTGCCTATAATAGTAAGGGTCTGGTTTAGAGGGGCAGTTTCTTTTCATACCTTGGCATGAGAGAATAAAAAGCATAATGCATGATTTTGCCCATTTCCTCCATTTTTTTTTCTGCAAACATCACCTGTAGGGTTACCAAAGTGCAGCTTCTTCTCTAGAGGTAAACTGAGAATATGTACTTCAATATCCCTAGATAAGGACAGTCTTTCTGCGAGGCATGCTTTATAATGACAGAACCTGTAGCTGCCACACTTGATACTGGATCCACAGTATCATAATCACAATTAATAGAATGTTTCACCAACTGACTAGCAGTCTGGGTAAGGTCTGTCAGTTTTCCCCCAGGTCCACAACATACACCTCCTCAAGATTCTCTTAGATGGCCTAAGAGGGCAATTTGGTACTTAGTCAAATCTGTTTGAAAATTAATGATTCTGAAGGACAGAATGGCAGCTGTGTAATTCCTCTCCACAGCTGGCCCAGCATTCTGCTTTTTTGTCATTTGGGAGAACATTGAAAGCAGGAGCCAGTTTTGTCCCCTTCCTTTGATCATAGACACAGCAGCTAAATCTGCCAGAGGATTTGTGTCAGCGTATTTATGGGACTCTTGGACCATTTAAAACCTGCCTTATTTCTTAGGAACAGGGGTACAGGTGCCTAGCTCCTTGAAGACTGCAAGGGAGGCATCCCCCAAAGCCCCAAAACAGGAAGAATAGCCAAAGTCCTAGTAACTCAAAACATCTCTTCTGGGGCTGTGATTGCCTACTTTGCATCACATTTGAAGTGCTCTTTTGTTCCATTAAGCCTTCAAGTACAATTCCACCCATGGAAAAAGTATAGGAAATAGTGTCTCCTGAGTCAGTGTCAAACATACTAAGGAGGAAGACATCTGTGAGTAGTAATTCATGTTTTCCCCTTCTCTGTCACAGGAGTCTACCTCTACCTTTACAGAACAGGGCTTTCTCTTCCTTTTACCAGAGGGGACTCTAGACACAGATGGATCTGTACTTGCCTGAAAGTTCTGTAAGCTCTTTAAGAGCCCCTGAGCCAGAATGATCTACTGCTCAGGGAGGACCAAAAGTTAGTAAAGAGGCCAAAGCTGATCCTGAATCTGAGAGCCAGATATTTGCAGGGAGCCTAGACCTGTGATCAGTGTTTCACCTTTTGGGCTCTTTTCATGAAGATGCTGGCCTTGAACATCTTAGCTCAGAATGGGATCACTTGACCTTCACTCACAGCAAGTGACATCTGCTATCAAGAGGAGAGCAGTAAGCCTGCCTTCTCCTTTAGAAATAAAAAAACATGCTTTGGCACTGGCCGCCCAGGAATAAGCATCTGATCTGGAAGACAAATCCTGGTCATCGACTCTGTGGACTATGCTTTGTTCTTTTGGTGTGATGGCCAACAAGAGGGTTTTGTAAGAGACCTTAAGGAAATCAGATATATAGTTGGAGACTGTGAAAGCACCTCACTGGAGCATACATACTTGACCCATGATGGGAAGTCAGACTCCTGAGGAGTATTCACTCATGTCCCTTTCTGCCTTCTCCTAAGGTGTTTCTTTTTAGAGGGGAAATATCTGAGGTCACTACTGTAGGCTGGGAGAAGGCCTTGAGCCTCTTCCTCTCCAAATAGTTCTGTAGGGGATTCCTATTTCAAAGCATTTCAGCAGTGAATCCCTGACAGACCCCTTACAAACCTCTTGACCTGCTCTGGGCCCAAACAAAACAAAGTCTTTGTGGGGGGATCAGTGCACCTGAAGATCATCTATCCTTCTTATGCACTGACATATGTCTGGCCCTTCTTAGGTCTTGCCATATGTCTAATGTCAACCACAACCGATAACTATAACCTAGTTTTATATATATATATATATATATATATATATATATATATATATATATAGATAGATAGATATAGATATATAAACATTCTAGAATGAAGACAAGTAGATTTTCCAATGCAGTACTTATCTGTTTTGAACAGACAAAATCATGCAGGACTACTCACGTCAGTGCTGTGATCCATACACTATGAAATGTGTGAAAGAAATGTCTGACTTAGAAAGAGCAGATAGTGGTTTTATAACAGAGATATCCTGATGTCTCAGAGACAAAGATGTCCATCACACCTGGAAGGGTGCTGAGCTCTGGAAGTTGATCCAGATGTCCAGACCATCTGTGGCAGAAACTTCAATGTTAGGACTACCGCAGCAGTGATCAAAGTAAAGAACATATACTGTAATTCTGTACTCATGCCCCTTCTACATCTAGTCTAAGCCCACTAGTGCAACATTAACTATTTGTAATTTAATATTAGAAATTTGGTAGACAACCCCTCCCCATCATCATACTGTACAGACTACAAAACTTAACTGTAGTCAGGGACACAGCGCCATCTCTTCTCTTTTAACCATCATGTGACAATAGCTATCAGGAAATCCTTTTGTTTAACCTAGTTAATTGTCGAAAGAATATTGTCAAGGACTAAAGCGGTAGTTACTCCTTTGTATTTAGAACTGATCATGCCAATTATTTGGAACAGTGCTCCCTTTGCAAAGTATCTCACTAAACATATCAAACAATAAGAAATACTCCAATGGCTTTTAACTAAAAAGATCTCAGGCCTAAACACCCTGAGCTACTAAGAGGGGCTGGAAGCTTCATCTCCTTATCTAGTGAGGGTAGATCTCTGTCTTGCTACCTATGTCATTACATCATCTGGAATAAACTTCCCCTGCACGTTAAATAATGTGACTCACTTTCTTCCTTTAAACATAAACTAGGTGATTGGAAAAGTATCCACAAATTTACTCAAGAACTGACTGGTGTGGCCTGAAGCAGGATGCTAGCAAGACATAAATGGTCATAAGACATTTTGGCCTTGAAATAGTTATGAATTAGGAAGCCTTAAACCACTCTGTTGAAGGAACATAATGTTTTCACACACTCCTGCTACACCGAAGCAAATGGGACCGCTTATCTAGTGAGTTCAGCATATATGTGTTAAGACAATCCAGATAATCAGCACAGAACCTGTGGGAAGCAGTCACTGACCATACTGATTAGTCATGATTCTCACCTCTGGTTACTCAGTAATGTTAAACAGTAGCATCTTTCAAGTTAGGGTGCACCAACATTTTAATAAAACAGTGAATTGTTATTCTGTGCAAAATGGTAGTAAAGTAAGAATAATGTTAACAGTCCTGTCATAATGAATACAACGACTCTAGGTCTAGGCCAAGTGCATTATGAGATACATGCATTCTTAAAATGGCAATAAAATAAACAGTCAAAATGGCAAAGGCTATAATATTAATATATATAAACATACAGTGGATATAAAAAGTTTACACCCTCCCCGTTAAAATGCCAAGTTTTTATTAGTTTAAGGGTGTGCACACACAACAAAGTATTAGTTTAAGGGTGAGCACACTTTTGCAACCAGCGTATTGTACGTTTTTTTATTTTTTTATATTTTTCCCCCTAACAGACTTATTTTGTTTTTCAATTTAATTGTACAGGTTATATGTCACATTAAAGGTGAAAAAAGTTTTGAAATGATTTATTGTGGTCTAATTTTTTTATATCACAAACACCTGGCATTTTAATTGGGGTGTGTGCAAACTTTTTATATCCACTGTGTGTGTGTGTGTGTGTGTGTGTGTGTGTGTGTGTGTGTGTGTGTATACACACACACACACACATATATATATATATATATATATATATATATATATACATACACATACACACACACACATATATATATATATATACATACACACACACACACACACACACACACACACACACACACAGTATATAGAAACTTAAGCAATTATGCGTGTCATCATCGTGCCTTCCCTCATTAAGGAAAGAGGAACATTTCTTTGGAATTACAAAGTACAGATGTGTATACAACTAAAGTAAACATACAATTAGCAGTCTGGACTGATCCTGTCAATTCATACATTTAACATCTACATATGATATTAACATGATTAATTTGAAACATTATATTTGACAGAGCCACCACTAGCAAGTTACACAGCAAGGAAAAATTGTACATTTTTCTGACTATAGGGACTCTGTCACAGTTCTGGTAAAAAAAAAAAAAGTACAGTTTTGTACCTACCATAAATGTAGATGTTCGAGTGCTAATACAGCTGCAGTAATCACAGATGGGTTCTCTGCCGTCAGGCGGGTCCTCGGTCGGCCGAATTCCAAAGTCTAGGTCCGGCGTCGGTTGGTGTCGCTTTCTCTCTTGACGTCAGTGAGGCCAGAGTATATAAGACACAGCCGACGCCATGTTCTTCAGTCTTTCTTGCCCCAGATGTCAGGTGCCTCCAGAAGGAAGGCAATACATAAATTATATATATATATATATATATATATATATATACAAACAATGCAATATAATCCAAAATCAGTAGTTGCAAGCAAATAAACCATAGAAGGATAACCCAGTCAGGTTGTATGAAGAGGGGGTTAGGCCCTATGCCTTTACCAAGTGGGGAAGGCGGGAGGGTAACTTGTACTGCAGCTGTATTAGCACTCGAACATCTACATTTATGGTAGGTACAAAATTGTACTATGTTCATCGTGCATACAGCTGGAGTAATCACAGATGGGTAGAGTCCCAAAGCTACACACAGGGTGGTAGGTACTAGTTGGAACTGGGATGAGCCAGAATGCCCTGCAACACAGCAGTGGCAAAGCCTGCTCTAGTTTTGGAATATAAAGGCAGGTGGTAGTGTTTTGTGAAGGTATGTACAGAACTCCAAGTGGCGGCCTCCAAAATGTCTTTGGTAGGAACTGCTCTGAGGAAGGCTGTAGAGGTAGCTGTGGCCCTGGTGGAGTGGGATCTGATGCCTGTGGGAACAGATTTCCCATGATATGAATAACAGAACCGTATGCAGTGGCCTATCCACTTTGAAATTGTCTGCTTGGTCACTGGCTTCCCTTGAGCCTCTACAGCATAGGACACAAAAAGTTGTTCTGATTTCCTGAAGGAATTTGTTCTGTCCAAATAATAGCATAGCTGCCTATGGATGTCTAAAGAATGTAGCAACCTTTCCCCTTTGTTTTGAGGATTGGGGTAAAAGGTGGGTAAGTGTATGGCTTGGTTTAAAGCTACCCTGGATACCACTTTAGGCATAAATGACGGGTTGGTACGAAGGGAAACTCTGTCCTGATGGAAGATGAGGAAGGGCTGCACCGCCATGAGGGCCTGTAGTTCCGAAACCCTACGAGCTGAAGTGATGGCCAGAAGGAAAGCTGTTTTCCAGGACAAATATTGCAAATCTGTTGATGCAGCTGGTTCAAAAGGAGGCAATGTTAATTTTTCTAGAATGTAATTAAGATCCCAGGCTGGTATTGGTTGTTTCCTTGGAGGTCTTATATTCTTAGCCGCTTTGAGGAACTGTCGTAAGAGTGGATGAGAAAATAAAGGTGGATCCGAGTTGAATTCTGCAGAAATGGCTGAGGCATGGATTTTTATAGAAGAAAATGAAAGTCCACTGTTCAGTAGCTCTGCTAGATACTGTAATATCTGAGGCAAATTCAGCTTTTTAGGGTCCTGGCCTTTTTTTCTCATTCCAAGAGCAGAACCGTTTCCATTTTGCGGTGTAAGCCTTTCTAGTAGATGGTCTTCTGGCCTCCAAAATGACATCCTGCACCTCCTTGGAAAGTAGGGTCTGTTGTGGTGTTAAGGAATTTTCCATGCAGCAAGATTGAGTGTTTTCAGCTGACCGTGAAGCGTTTTGTAGCTGTGCTGAGTCAGCAGAAGAGGCATTAGAGGTAGGGACCAGGGAGGAGTATGTGTTAGACTCCTCAGGAGTGGATACCAGTGTTGCCTTGGCCAATCTGGAGCAATCAGTATCATCTTCGGTCTGTCTGCTCTTGCTTTCAAGAGCACCTTGGGCAGAAGAGGCAGAGGTGGGAAAGCGTAAACTGTCCATGCTTTCCAACTGAATGAAAGGGCGTCCACTCTCCAGGCCTTTAGATGAAAGGTCCTTGAACAAAACTTTTCCAATTGATGATTCCTGTGGGAGGCAAAAAGATCTATGTTTGGCCTCCCCCACTCTTGTATTATCTCTGTAAACACCTGAGGATGCAACTTCCATTCGTGTGGATCTGTCATATTTCTGCTTAGATTGTCTGCCAGCGTGTTTTCCAATCCTGGCAAGTACTGTGCTTGAAGTTCGATTTGCCATTCCAGAGCCAAGTTCCAAAGAGTCATGGCTAGTCTGCACAAGGGGTATGAATGTGTTCTGCCTTGTTTGTTTATGTACCACATTACTGTGGTGTTGTCTGTTCTTATCAGTAATTGTCCTGGATGCAGGAGGTCCTTGAAAGCTATAATTGCACTTATTACTGCTAGCATTTCTTTTTGATTGATGTGAAGGTGCTTTTCCTTTTGGGACCATTTGCCCTGAATGCACCTGTCTGTCATGTGCGCCCCCCCAGGCGTAGTCTGAGGCGTCTGTTGTGATGACTTGGTTTGCTTGAGGCTTGCAGAATGGGAGGCCTGTGTTTGCTTGACATGCTTGGGCCCACCATAGAAATTCCTTTTGCAAACATGGAATTATTGGTATTATTGTTTCCAAACTGTGACTGTGTTGAGACCATAGGTTTTTAGGTACCATTGAAGTTTCCTCATATGCAGCTTTGCACATGGGATTAAAAGAATGCAAGATGCCATGAAGCCCAGAGCCTGCAGGATTTTCCTTGCAGTAAGCCTGGTACATTTTGCTAGTATTTTGAAGTACTGAGTTAGCTGCCCCTGTTTTTCTGGCGTTAGATAGGCCATCTGGGTGTTTGTGTCCAAGTTGGCACCCAGGAAAGTTATTTTCTGAGATGGTGTTAGCCTGGATTTCTTTTTGTTGATTGTATATCCCAGAGAATGCATTAACCGTGTTACATAAGCCAGATGTTCCAGAAGTATGTGCTTACTGTCCGCTTGGATCAGGCAGTCGTCCAAATAAGGGTAAATTTGTATCCCTTGAAGTCTGCAGTAGACAATCACTGATGCCAGGCACTTTGTGAATACTCTGGGCGCAGTAGATAAGCCAAAGGGCAATGCAGAGAATTGATAGTGGATTGAACCTGCAAGAAATCTGAGGTATCTTCTGCAACTTTGTCTGACTGGGACATGCAAGTATGCCTCCTTGAGGTCCAATGTTACCAGCCAAAACTCCTTGCCCAGCATGGGAAGAAGCTGCTGTAATGTGAGCATCTTGAATTTTGGTACGAGTAAAAATGTGTTTAGGATGGATAAGTCCAAAATGGGTCTCTAGTCGGTTCCTTTCCTTGGTACCAGAAAAAGTCTTGAATAAAAACCTTGACCTTGTTCGTGAGTAGGTACCTCTTGTATAGCTCTCATGCTTATGAGCTTTAAAATTTGTAGTTGTGCCTCTGCCCTTTGATTGTGTGGCAGGTTTGGCATGCCTCTCATTTTTGGAAGAGTGTGGAATAGAAATTTGTAGCCTCTGTTTATAACGTCCAGGATCCATTTGTCTGTTGTGACAATATGCCAATTTCTTGCAAATAATGCTAGCTTTCCTCCCAAAGGTGCTGCCAGCTGAGACCTGCTTGGCATGGAAATGAGGGAGTCATTGGGTTTGTTTTCTGTATTGTTGTGCACTGTCTTCACCACCTCTTGGTGCTGGAGTTTGCCATTGTCGGCCTCTATATGATCCTTGTGATTGCCCTCTGCCCCTTGTGCATCTGTATCTACCTCTTTGGGGCTTGTCAGTGGCTGGAAAGGACCAGTTTTTTGAAGGCCAATTTCTGCTAAAACATGGTGGTTGGACCTGTAAAAAAGCTTTGACAGTTTGCATAGATTTGGCTTTTTCTTCCATTTTCCGTAATATCTCCTCAGCATTAGTACCAAACAGCACATCCTTTTGTAAAGGAGCATCTAGAAGTTTAGCTTTCACATGATCAGGCAAGCTTTGTTCCCTAAGCCAGGCATGTCTACGAATGACTGATCCTGTAGCAGCCGCTCTACTTGAGGCCTCTAGGGCATCATAGCCACATTGTAAGGTGTGTTTACCCACTTGCTCTGCACTATGCATCATATCCTGTAACTCCTTTAAATCTGGTTGTTCAGGTTGAGACATTTTATTCCTTAATTGTGATAACAGGAACTGTTGATATTTAAGCATATGAAACTGACAATTTAAGGCCCTCATGGCAAGGGTGGCCGAGGTATATACCTTTTTTCCCCACCTTTCTAAAGATCTTGACTCTCTTTCGGCAGGAAGTGGATTCTTGGCAGTAGAGGCCTTCAATCCCTTGGGGCCTTGAGAAATGGTTTCAGGTCAGCATTATGGCTTTTGTAGAGAAATTGGTGAGAGTTAGGAACTCTGTAGTACCTATCAGGTTTGACTGGTGCAGGAGGCAGGGAATCCGGGTTAAGGCAAGCCTCCGAATAAACATCATCAAGTATGTCCAAAACAGGAGGTATCGCCAGAGGCCTGGAGGTAACAAAAGAAATTCCCTAAGTCTTTTCTTGGAATCAGAAAAGTCTTGGCCTTCCCAATGGAAGTGTTCCCTTAAAGTGTGCAAGGTTTCCCCAAAGGAAAAATCCTCAGGAGGAGATACAGAAGGAATGGACTGCTCTGCATCCGAATCTTCAAAAGGGGAGTAAGAGTGTTCCTCTACATCAGAATGTTCTGATAAAATGGAGCCCTGATCAGAAGAGGGAGAATCTTCCTCCACTCTGGGTCTCTTGTCTGGAGGGGGTTGAAAACCCCTGATAAGAGTAATCAAATCCTCAGCCATTTTCAGCATCTGTTTTTTAGGCATGGGGCCTGGAGAAGGGCCCTGTGCAACAGGCCTCTTGGGATGCCTGGCTGCTTTGGATTTAGTAAAGGCCTTAATAGAAAAAGAAGATGAGGGTCTAAAGACACCATGGGTGGAAGTGGACCTGTCCACATTAGGAGGCTCAACATTAGCAATGGCTTCGGTTGTAGTCTGGGAAAGGGCCGAGGTACCTGCGGTCTCGGGTACAGAGGACACCGCCAAGGAAGTGTCGTCGGTAGTCAGGGACTGCAAAGGCGTCTCGCTGACAACCGGACCACGTGTAGCCGGTTTTGGCGTGGTGTCGGTGGGGACCACGGACCTCGCGTGTCGGTCCTTGTCCTTGCGTTTTTTGGACAAAACGGTAGTCGGAGTCTCCAACGACATTTTATAATCAAAGGCTTTACCAAAAAAGTGTTGGGCGAACTCCGCCTGACGCTTAATAGTGCGTTTATTGAAAGTAGCGCAAAAGCGACAGCCCGAGACGTCTTGGTCTGGGCCTAAACAAGGTATGCAGAGGGAATGGAAATCCTTATGTGGTATTTGCTTCCCACAAGAAATACAATTATTAACTTTTTCTGACATCGGTCTGAGGCAAGAAAAGTTTCCCCAACGGGGTACTTAGCTTTAATGAAGACTTCGGTTTCCAATTTTTTCGTAATTCAGGAGCTGGCCGACCGGCACTTGCGAACTGCTTCTGCTTTGGGCACCGCACGGCAAAAAAGACTGAAGAACATGGCGTCGGCTGTGTCTTATATACTCTGGCCTCACTGACGTCAAGAGAGAAAGCAACACCAACCGACGCCGGACCTAGACTTTGGAATTCGGCCGACCGAGGATCCGCCTGACGCCAGAGAACCCATCTGTGATTACTGCAGCTGTATGCACGATGAACATCGGGTATTCTGACTTCATGACAACTGTTACTTCACATCAGTTATGCTTTGCTTCACTCTCAAGTCTGAACTTTTCAACATCCACTTCGCCAGTGTATAAAAGTTTGAGTAAGCTCAGCGATCCAGTTATAATCCTCTATTTTGAATACCAGTATTAAGAGTTTATCACTGATCATAAAGACCCTCAAAAACATACTGAAGTCCCTTGTACTTTTCTTACCATGTACTGTGAATTATTTCAGGGAAAGTAGCCATGGATGACTTCAGTGAGCAGTCAGCCACGCTTGCTGCAATATGCGATTATCACACACAGATTATCACATACCCTACATGTGCTCTTAAATGAGTGGTATTTCCATTGAAGTATGTTGTTTTTCATAATCGTTTTGCATTTTGATTGGCAGTATACTAGAAGATACCATAGCAACTCTAAAACTGAATTAAGACTAAAGTGTATGCTGCTACACTAAAACTACCACAGAGAGCATAACTTGTTAAACACTAGAAGATCTTGCACTGGGTTTACCAATTCTTTTTTTAACAGCAATAACATCAAGAACAAACAAATCACTGAATTAACTTAAGAACATGGTAGCCTTACTTTTTATCACACCATTCTATACAAAATGTCACAGCAAGTACAGGAAACATTTTATTTTGAGAGTTGTTTTCCAATCTATACATCACTCCTCTGGCAATCTGTCTGAAGAGCAGGGTAACAAACACTGTATATTAGCCTGTTATAACCTGCTCATAACACCAAAAAAAATGGTGATGATGCAGTAATTTCTGCGGTGCGTAGGTGACAGATATTTTGACACACTCATTAAGTACTGCACTGTACTACATTACATGAAATATTAAGCAATGCAACCGGACAGAATCAAAAAGAATAATGTTTAAACACAACTGGCATAAAGGATGACTGCACCAATCTGAGCTTCCAAGCACTACATCAGAGGGAGCTACACTGCAATTATATCATTGTGCAATAAATTACAGTGCAATTATTATTTTAAATAAAATAACATAAAACATAGTTTCTATGGAGGGAGTTACTAAGACGCTACTATTGCTAAAAACATTTTTTTAATTAAAACTAAATTTTGTGATAATAAAAGATATTGTTGATGGTCATTGCCTTACCAAATCTTTGCTGAACACTGAGGTCATGGAAGGACATGACTGGATATCATTCCTACTTATGAATAGTTTTTATGTGCACAAGTCAAAGATTCTTTTCAAATTACTAAGTTTAAATGGGATTCAGAGAATTGTTAGCAGGTGAAAACATTTTAAACTCGTTTCAACTGCTTGTGTTTCTGCATTTCTATTCATAAAAAGACAAAGGAAAACAATTAACAAAACATCTACAAGTATTCACCTTGTGTCTTGATACTAAGCATACATAAAAAGAACAAAATACTTCAGACTAAACTACTAAACATTTTTTTTTTGGGGGGGGGGGGGGCTCATTTACCAAAGTAAGGTATAAACTACAGTACACAACTGCTGTTTTCAGAAGAAGACATTACAGTGATGATATCCCTCTTCAGTGTACTGAACTGTTATAATCCAATAGATTTCAACTTGCCACACTGCAAAGTATAACCTTTACAAACATGGGTTTCCCAGGATTCAGACAAGTGTTTCATAGGACCACTTTCTGGGAAAGCTATACTGACAAAATAATCCTGGCAAACTGTCTCACAGTACTGACTTGTCAGTTAATACATCATCTGGCTCAGTTCCACTTTGAAATAAGCTAATAAACAAAATGCAATAAGGTTATATTGAGCTTTGGTTCATACTTTTCAAACACAGTTTTCCAGATCAGTGTCTGATCTTCACTGCTGGTTCAGCAAGTCCTTCCACTTGCTCCTCACTTTTGTGTCCTGACATGACAGATTTTCAGCGCATTTCATCTTATTCTATCTCTGCTCAGCTATTCGTAGTTTCTTTTACTTCTGCTGCATCACCATGTCCTGTGTGCCTTCATCTATTTACAACCTTGCTTTCACCCTCCTAAGACCACCCCCTCCATCAGAGAATACTGGCTACGTATCTGAGTGTTTTTATTAACTTATTCATTTATTGCTTTGTTTGTTAAATGAGTAGGTTGAGCTGGTCTGAAGACCCTTTCAAGTCATGACTCCAGCCAAAAGAAATGGCATGCAAAATAAAAGAGAAGATGAAAAGTCTACATTGAATATAAGAGACGCTAACATGACAGATACACAGGAATATCATAACCAAGCATAAATAATCAGTTGAAGACCACAGAAGAATACAGTACTGCTGATAGGGCAGACACCATAACCAATAAACTTTATGTATAATGCAAAGCTCAGTCTACACCACTAAAGTCATCATGCTAATGTTGTATTGCATGCCTCACTGACAAGCATGCATTTTTTATATGTATGCAACTGCTACTGAAACTTTGGCTGTGCTTCATAAACAAAATGCCCATCTGCAACTGTGTAGGGGTAGTAGATGTTAAAAACCTCATACCAGAGTCCAGCCCAATTCAGAGACATTCCTGTATCCTAGAAACATCAGCATACTTTGATGCATGTCTGCAAAGACCCGGTAGAGAGTGGGTATGCAAATCAGCTGGTGCACTACCTTCCACAATTTAAAATGTATGAGTTATGCTGTGTAGGAGACCTTAATATTTATTTTAATCCTGTTATGCACTGTCAGCAGCAAAACAAACAATGATATCACTGATGGTTCAGGAATGCTGATGTTATGCTCAGCAGAAAATTGCTAAGCAGTAACATTACCATGAAAACACTGTATAGTGCATACACATGTATACAAATACTCACACAAGTTGAGGGACAGTCAGTTACCTTCTGTGTAAAGCAACCCAGCATGACAACTAAACCCACTTGAGTGTTCCCACACAGTCATGCAACTTAGTTCCCACCAATGGAGTGTGCCCCACCACCACATAACTATTTAAATAATATATAATGGAAACCTGACAAACAGTCATGGGTACCGTTAACCCCCACTGCCATGGCAGCGGTCTCTAAAACCCACAGCACTATCAAAGCTCATGGCCCTTTGTGCTTTAGACAACAGTTATGTCTACTGTTCTGTGTGTAATGTATCATATCCATGAACAATTGCAATCTAGCAAATAGTACAACAATAGCAGCATATTCCACATATTGTTCTGGAAAGGATCTTAAAGTCTGGATGTTTAGCTCTTACAACACATACTAAAGAACTAGAATTTTGCTTTCAGTGATCATCTGTGATCAATGAAAATAAATCATATAACGTATGATGTACAAGGCAATAGCCTGTAGTAAAGCAATACTGTCAGTCCATATTTTCCAATTTTTTTATGATTGCACATATTAAGCACAATGAGTCTGGTGGAGGTAATGCATTACTTTCAGTTGTCTCTTCTAAAATGCCTTTGTTCTGTCTAAGCTTCAGAAAGATGAAGTCAGGACAGAACACATGGCTACTGATGGGGTTGCACTAACTACTCCAAGAGTAGGAAACAGTCTTCCTAGTTGCCAGTGGTGATACAACTCTCTGTGTATTCCAGTACGCCATCCACTTTCCACGCTGCTCTTCTTACATTGATAGCTTCACAGTGAAGTCCACAGAGCAATGTCAGTCTACCATAAAGATATGTATATATTTTTTTATTTTATTTTACTTTTGTTTACCAGGGTAGTACTCTGATCCCAACTGACCATTTTCAGGTACTGCAAATGGTCCAGTACAAGGTTCCCTTAAAGAAATCACAAAGTAAAAGCAAGACCAACATTACACAGAGTGTAATGTACTCATTTTTAACAGTAATAACAATGATTAGCACAACAATAAAATGATGCACCCATTTTTCGTCATTAGACCATTTCCAGTTTAAAAAGTGACAATATCCCTTTGCCTGAAGTGAAGACTTTTTTTAACTAATATCTACTTATCACAGCTGCAGTGTACAATCTAATACTAGAGTAATTTGATTTTATGAATCACACTATAGCTGGAATGTGTACAATGCACACTGTGAAAAAATATTTGTACAACTGCACTCTATGTTTGTGCATTTGTTGGCCTGTACATAAGTGGTCACTAACATCAGGGAACTGCATCTTGTATGTGTGCACAGCTGAGAGGAAAGACCTCACTGCTCCTTCTACAGTACTGTCTTTTGCAATGCCACTGTCATTCTTTATTCATTTATCAACCACAAAAGACATACACATGCCTTTTTCCTTTCACTGTCACTTTCTATCTGTTTACACCAATAGGGAGGTAAATAATTTTAATTTCTGCCCCAAACACATTTTATTTTATCTTTGCTAACAACGTCAAAGAAATGGATCCTTTTCAGCCACAACGCAAGCTATCATACACTGACATAAGTACAATACAAATCATTGTTACATATAGGTTAGCCAAGCTTGAAATAAGCTTTATATCACTGTTACACACACAGTGTAAAGCTAAAGTTGCAAGACTAGATCTGTGACATGGAGGGATAAACCCTTGGCTATGAGCTGATGACCCAACTTCAAATAATGACTCTGGTACAGGAGGAACCAAGCAAAGGAGGATGGGAGTGAACAACTCACACTAGCTTCTCTATCATGGGCAGCCAATTACCACGACACGAGTGCAAGTTTGCATTGCACTAAAAGCTGTCAGGAATGGAGATGTGGGTTTAGCTACCCCCAGCCAGTGATAGTAACCCACTTTAGCATGCAGCTGGAAGCATGCATAAGCACGGGTAGATTGCAGGTGGCCCAGAGTGGCATGGATGCTTACAGTTAGTAACCAAAATCAGGGTTAGGACATCCCTGGAAATGATCCCATTGCTAAGAAGCCTCGGAGGGCACAAATAACCTCCATGACTATCTGGGTGCTAGCCTCTCCAATCAACTCTTACTTTTATACTGGGAAAGGCCAGTATGAGGAAAAGAATGGATTTATTAAAACATTATCTGCAAGATCATTAGAAAGGCAGTGATATCACCATATACTAGCATACTGTCTGCTGCTGTTTCAGTACAAGATGCCCCAGGTACTGTTAATGCAGCGCTCAAGATAAGAGGACTTTTAACAGTGGAAGGTAATCAATTTTTGAATATTTGGTCCAACTCTACGGATTAATATTTTTCTGCTGTGCATGATATAGGACTTGTTAAGTTACAACAAGCCCTGAAAGCTCTGCAGTATAAAATGGAACAATTTAAAAGATTACAATGGCAGAGACTTAGTTTTAATGCCTATTTGTAACTTGGTATTGTCCTGAGGGGGCTGAGAATTACCAAGATTCCCACCTATGGGAATAAGTATCAAGATTTGTTGCTAAAGTGGCAAGAACTTAATCTAAGCCTAGGAGCTGAGTATATGCAATTGATGAATGACTTCTTTAGTAAATATGAGGCAAAATTAGCAGTGGAGATCGAGGCACTGAAGGACGAAATAACTAATGCCTCTGGGTTTTCTGCTGTAGCTAAAGGTTATGCTAACCTTTTGGAACATCTTAAAAACTTTGAACTTAAATTAATTGCCATTAAGTAGCGTAAACTATTACGAGACATTAATGATTTTGAAAATAAAAATGTTTTTTTCTTGGCCAAAAACTGCTCAACCAATTAATGAACAGCCTTCAGTAATGGTCCGCCAATCAATGAATGGATTTGATAATGTTCTGCCTTCTGTGGGACATACAAAGTGTGGTGAAGCTGTAACACAAATGGACAGCTTCACAGAGGTGTTGGCCCAGTCATCAGCATCTGAAAATGCTTCAGAGGGAACAGTTACGTCTATTAATTTAACTAGTGTTGCTTCAACTTCAGGAACAACGGGGCAATCAGCATCTAATGCCGTACGTGGAACTGGCAGTCAGAAGTCTTCTTTTTTTACCCAAGCAATTCTCTCTACAGCAACTGATAGCAGTGAAAGAGAGAACAAAGGAATGGAGCAACAGTCGCAAGCAGTTCAGGAACAAGGAGGAAGACGATCAGCTAACACCAAAGAGCTTCAGCGAGGTACGCTATGGAGCCATGTTCAAGAAAGTGAAGACTTAGCTAGAATAACCACTATTGTACTAAATTTATCTGGGCAGTATCTTAGTTCGTCCCAATTAAAATTATTGAGTAAAGGACTTAGTTTTATTCCATCTGCTGCTGGTACTTTGACTAATTTACTAACTGAATTAAGACCATGTATTAGGTCTGCAGACCTGAAACTGCTGTTTAAAATTAATGCTGTATGTAGTGATGTGAGCCTGAAATGCACAAGTACCATTGTTCCATATAGTACACCAACAGTGAAAGCATTTTCTAGTATGTGTGAACATGAAATTTATGAGGCATTTTTCTGTAATCAAAAGGGTGAATAATTTATTAATCTGAATGCTGAAGAACGTGATGCTTTAACTTTGCTATGTTTTAACAAAGATATAACCATTAAGCCTGCAGGTAAGGGCAGTAAGATTGTTGTAATGACTGTTAAACAGTATAACAATTGGATGGGTGATTTTTTTATCTGATACAAACACCTTTGTAGAAGTGAATTTCGGATATGTTAATACTGTTATTTCTAAAGTGAAAAGCTTTTTATATGAATTAATGATTGATGGTATGATAGAACCTTAGGTTTATAATTATTTATATCTAGCCAATCCTGTCATCCCTTTCATTTATGGGTTGCCTAAAATCCATAAACATTTAACTTTACCATCTATGAGACCTATCGTCTTGGGTAAAAGATGGGCTATGGTGGCAATTTCAAAATATCTGGATAGGCAGTCATCCCCTTTACTTCAGTATTGTAACAGCTTTATTAGGGATACACCAGATTTTTTACAAAGCCATAATGAATGGTCTAAATATAATAGGCATATGATGACATTTTTCTAGTGACTATGGACATAAGATTTGTTCATTGTGATCCCAAATGAGTATGGAATAGAATCATTGTGTGCCTTTATAAACCCCCATAGTAACTTCAGTACATCTAAGACTGAATTACTATGTTCTATGCTGGATTGTGCCCTATATAACAACATATTTATGCTTGACAACATATACTATCATCAATGTTTAGCAGCAGCAATGGGCACACCAATTGCAAACACGTATGCAAATATTGTGTTAGCTGAGTAGGAGCAAATGTATATTTATGTAGACTCTAATGGGACCTTTAGGAATGAGAAATTGTTATCCTTTAAAAGATTTGCGGACGACGTGCTCCTTCTATGGAAAGGGACACAAAGTGAACGGAGTAATTTTGTAAATTACCTTCAGTGGTGGTGCTGCGGTAGCGTTGTTGCCTCACAGTAAGATGCTATCCGGTTCGATTCTCAGCTACAGCGTCTTCTGCGTGGAGACATACATGAATGGGTGTACCTTCGTTGAAGGTTGTGCATCAGGCCTGGCAAGCCTGTATGTAAAAATCAACTGCCAATCATTAGTGGACCGGAGTTCCGCTGTGGTGACCCCTAACCAGGAAAAGCCAAAAGACACAAACAAACCTTCAGTCTACCCCTGACTTCTTGTTGTTTGATGTGAATACATCAGAAACAAGTATTATGTTTCTTGATATTGTTGCCACTAAACATGACTTTATCTTTGATTCAGTGATGTATAGGAAAAATGTACAGACCATGAAATATGTACACTCAGCAAGTATGCACCCTCAGCACATCTTTAACAGAGTTGTAAAATGGCAGTTTATGAGAGTAAGTAGGCCAAGTTCAGAGGATGGACTGTTCATAAAAGAGATGGATAGAATGCCAGCTGAATTTAGAGGCAGAGGGTACAATAACACCCTCACTGAGGAAATGAAAGTTAAGGTTAGTCATTTGCGAAAAGATGTAGCCAAACCATATTTATCTGGGACGAGAGATAACACTGTAAGTAATCAAGTAAATAATGAGGCTAGAGAAAGGGGTAGGATTAACTATATGAGGAAGTTTAATAGGCACACACGAACAACACAATGCATTATTAGAAAGAATTGGGCAATTTTGACATCTAATCAAGAGGTTAGTGATGTGGTTGGTGCAAGACCATGGTTTGTATACAAGAGAGAAAATAATTTTAAGCGGTATTTATGCTATAAAGATTTGACTAACACAACCATAATAAACAGAGTTAGGAAATTAGGCACCATCCCTTATCATAATTGTACCCATTGTAAAGATATTACTGTAGATTGATTTACTGTTTACCCTATTAGCTCTAAGAATTTTGAGTTCCAATTATTTGGCACTTGCAACACAAAAAGATTTACTGTGCTGACTGTGCACAATGCCAGTGTTTTTATATTGGAAAGACAAATAAAAAGTTGAAGGAAAAGATAAGCGCTCATATGTCTGATATTCGTAGGGCTGTGGCTAAGCACGTAGTCACTTATGGGCCACAACACAGCTTTAAGTTTAGGATTTTACAAGTTGTTATACCTAATAGGAATGGTGGAGATCTAATAAATAGAACAGAGATGGCTGAATACAAATGGATTAACTTTTTTTAGGACAGGCTGTTCTCCAGGGCTTAATAGTAGTAACAGTCTTAAATCGGTTCTTAAAGATATGCATGATAAGATTTGATAGGCTGCCTGCTATCTGCTATGTATGCATTGTTTTAAGATGGGGCACTTTAAATGTTTTTTGTTTTTAATTGCTAATTACGGATGTGAAATGATTGGCTGTGCTTTCTTTATGTAATGTGAGCTTTTTCTTCCTTTTTTATGTTTCTTACACTAAAGAAGAGTTTTACTCGAAAGCTTTGTATTTTAATAAATTACATTTTTACTTTTCGAATGGTGGACTTCTGGTTTGGTGTTTTGTGCTTTGCATTTTTTTTTTACTTTGAAGCCCTTCAGCTACTCGGGTGGTCTGTTTTGGAAGGTGCGTCATGGGGAGGCATGATGGTCTGCACTTAATCCATTACTGCAAAGGTTTCTTCTTCTTTATCATGACTGCTCAGCTTTTTCTACACCATCCTCTCTGCTCCATGTGAGAAACTTATGTTCATCCTTTTAATATTTAACTGCTGAAGCCTTTTAGTCTTTTCTTCAACATATTTTTCACAATAATCCAGAGCATTATCTTCCTATACACACACACACACACACACACACACACACACACACACACACACACACACTGTAAATAGTGCTGTTAAAATATATGTTCAACAGATAATGCTTTATTCTCCTAATAGATGCTACACACCCACTCATCGCCTACTCTAAATGTTGACTGGCTTTAGAATTTTCCTCCTAGTAAAGACACCAAACCTATATGCATCACACAAGGTGCTGCTCCAAGCTGAAGTGTAGTATTTTTTTCAGTGAGAATCATTACTTCTTAGTACAGACAATACTAGAGGCAAACAGTCATGCTTTCGCTTTCTCAATATTGCTCCTGTAAATAAATTCGCATAATGACTCTTTGGTGTAAAAAAGTTCATTGCTTTTACACCTACTCCTCTCCATATTTTAGCTCAAATACTCTTGCTTCATGACCAAGTTGTTTATCTGCTTGGTTTCTGGTTTATTCCTGTTTGAGATGCCTTCTTTATGGAGACTGCATGCCTTTCCCAGGTACTTGTACAGTTTTTCATATGGGCTCCACATCTTTGCTCCATCCCAAACAGCTACAAGCAGTTTCATGTACCAATATTCAAAGTAGCCCTAGGTGTGTGTGTGTGTGTGTGTGTGTGTGTGTGTGTGTGTGTGTGTGTGTGTGTGTGTGTGTGTGTGTGTGTGTGTGTGTGTGTGTGTGTGTGTGTGTGTGTGTATTCACTGGACCAGTGTCCCATTCAGGACTGGGTTTTCTGCCTTACACTCGCTTCCTTGCTGGGAAAGGCTCTGGCTCTCTAACACTGAAGCGGCTAAAGTGGGAGATGAAATGGATAAATAAGGCATGAAAGTATTGTATTTTTTAAACAGAGCATGTAACTTCTGAAGATTTCAGACATTAATCTGAAAAGGATACACATCAGGGACACCTGGAGTACAGGTATGCATACAGAATGCAAATGGGTTTAAAGTGGGATGAGATGAGACCTAAGTGATGCATTACTTTGGCAGACAGTATTGACAGTAATACTTTAAAGAAAAAACATGTCGTTTCCAAATTAATTCCTTTGGTGGTTGCAGAAAACATTGCTGCAGGCCTCAAGTTTGCTTACTCTTTTTCAATGGATGTTTAAATATTCACACTTAGCAACAGACAGGAAGGGTGGTAATAATATAGAGCAGAAACAGAGAAAAGGAGGGTGAGATATGTAGTTTATCATTCATGATTACACATCCTTTTAAGTGACTGAAGAATCAAAGTCTGAACACTGTTGAGAAGAACATTAATACAGTACACATATAGCTACCTTTTTAATGAACTTGCACATAGTGTTTTAATACACACTGAGACTTAAGGCTATAACACATCCCAGTTACTGAGTTATCCATCTCAAAATTTATATTCAGGAAGACTATTCAAAAAAGCATTGCCCCTGTAGCAATAAATATACAAAAGAAATAATAAGGAAGATACTGTTTTAAACTCTGGAAGTGCTGATGTTATAACAAAGTACAGAGCTAGAGCATTCTTGTTTTTTTATCTGGTTTGTGAAGTAATCCATGTGGCATTGTACTTTGAAGTTAAGATGATGGTGAGTAATGCCAATGAACAATTTAAGCACATTCATCTAGTGACAGAATCATAGTTAACAGCTGTGTTACTGTATTCTTCCAGAATGCTATGTCTCAAAGGGCTAAGTACAGTTACCACATTAAAATAAGTGTTCTAGTCATAAATTATTCAAAATATGGTTAGGTCATGTATTGGGCCAGATAAAAAATGGTATCTATAGCTACTAGGTAGGTAGCTACCAGAAATGGTGAATAGATTTTAAGTAGATACAAAACAGCTAGCAGTTTACAACTGCATATGAATGCAACACTGACAAACAAGCATTTGTCATTCCCCAAAACTGGCAGCAGTAATGTGATTGCAGCAATATTACAGCAGGTGGGGTGGTAAAAAGTGACAAAATTATTGGAAACCATGCAATAAACAAAGCCATGGCATACAAATTAGTTTACCCATTTCAAGGTCTTTATGAGATGCAGTTATAAGTTCCATTTTTAATTTCTCCAAGAGTTTTCGGTTTCTAATACCTTGATGGGAATATACCCCATCCCCAAGTCAAATCAGGATTAAAGTTTATGAAATTAGGGAACAGCGCAGATTGAGACTATAGGGGTTGTCCTTCCCAAGTTCTCTCTCTACACAGTCGAAGAGATGGGACTTGTAGGAATGCTTACACTTATCAAGGGTATCAGAAGTTGTCAGAGATTTGGGATGCATGGCTAGGCTTAAAAAGGGCTCTTGTGGCCATTAGCCTAGTAAAAACCTATGAGAACCTAGTATTGTTTCAATCTTTGATGTTAGCCAGAAGTTCTCTTCAGAGCACCTACAATGTGCCCAGAATGGACTCCTGCAATTCATGCACAGTTACAGGTATTGGTAGCACATCTAAATACAACTGTAAATTATTTTTTCTGAGACCCATTTCTCCTACTACTATTGAAACTGTTTGGGTATCCTTCTTCCACATTTCCCTTGCTTCTGCCTGCAAATCCTGGTATTTTATGGCTCTATGTCTCTCTATATGCAAGACACTGCAATCACTGGGTATAGCAACTTTATTGATCAATGCTACATTTGTCTTCTTTTCCTGGATTACTGTATCTGGTTTTCTTGCATTTATTTTTTCACCTCGTGGTAAGGGGTGATCCCATGTGATGTAAACTTCATCATTTTCTATAATGCTTTGTGTCTCATGTTTCCAATGTTGTTTACCTACTTCAGTATTATAATGTTTGCACAATCAAGTCTTACCACATTATGCCTTTCAGTATACAGGTCAACTACCATTAATGTACCACACCCAATAACAAGATGTATGGCCGTTTCCAATTCTGTTTTACAAAACCTGCATTATGTGGATTTTGTAAACCAAGGTGTACATAGTCTACCATCCTGGACTGCCAACATTAACCTTTCAACTTTTGTTCAAAATCTACCTCTCCTTAACCATTCCTACATTAAATCCTGATTGACATGAGGTTGTTCCAGGAGTCTTCTATACTTACAACGATATTTATGCATTTTACATATTTCTTGCCTTCTCATCTGATCTTTCACCTTATATTTTTTCTTTTCTTTTTTGGCACATTCAGTTGCTGCCCGATTTTTATCTACTTGTGGTTTGATTTCCATTCCTGATTGACGCCGATATGCTTCTGCTAGAATAAACAGGAAAGTCATCTTAGACTTGTTCTCCCCATGTTTTAAAAGTTTCTCTATGTTTGGATATTACGAGGTCAGCAAGGACGTATGCAGTCCTATGATTGCGGATCTATACATGTAATCAGTTTCAAGGAGGCCCATACCTCCTTAAGAACAGGAAATATAAACTCTTGGTATATAATGACTTTTGATAAGCATGAAGCATTCTCCTTGGTTTCTTGTCCAACTTATCCAATACCTTTTGGGGCCAGTCAATCACCCCAAAACTAAGTTATAACAGGAAGAGCAAATTGGTTTATAGCTTGGACTTTGTTTCTAGATGTCAGACCTGTTTTCAGTATAAATTTTAGTCTTCTAAAATATTCTTAAGTTTTGTTCACATTAGCTCATGTTTTATTGTTGATCCTTCATCAATTCCCACACTCCTTCTTGCTCAAGTTCTTTTATATCTCATTCCTGTCCCAGACATATTTTCTTGGTGCTGCAGCTTTCCTGCTTTAAATGTTGCTTTTGCACATTTATCAAGAGCAAATAAGATTCTTGTATCATCTGGAAAGGTTTTGACCACTTGCAGTTGTGCTTTCAGTTCCTCATCTGATGAACTGTACAGTTTTAAATTATCCTCAATAAGATCATCCACAATAAGAAGATGAGAGGTCTTTACACTTTGTTGTTTTCTTGGAGACAAATTGTAGCCATGACCTAATCTATTAAAGCAGACAGCTTAATATGTTAAGGGCAAGACAAATGAGCAGCAGTGATAAAAAGTCACACTGGAATATCCCCCTTTGAATTTTTATCAATGGGATAATGATTTGTACTTTAGCATGGCTTAACTGTAAAGTGGTTTGCCACTGTTTCATGGACAACATAACTGATCAATGTAGCGTGCATCTTATACATCTGTAAAGACTCCTATATCCATAAATATGGGATACTGTCAAATGCTTTTTTTGAAGTCTATCCATGCCATACTAAGATTCTTCCCCTTTTTACAATTGTCCATTATGACTTTATTTAACAACAAATGATCCTTTGTTGCATATGATTTTCTTTTGTTACCCTTTTGTTCTATTAATATGATTGATTTTTTTCTAAATGACTACAAACTCTGTCAGCATCAATTCCAGTGTATAATGTATACATCATTGGAAGGCAAGTTATCGATCTATAGTTTTTAAGGATATCTTACAGGATCACTCTTAAGGAGTTCCCCATGCGTAACCTGCTTGATGCTGTTAAAAACACTATCCTAACATGATCCTAAACATGATTCTTAAACAATTGAAAGATATACAAAGACAAGCTGATATGTTGTCAACATGACACAAACACAAGATACTCAAACATACCACTGGCAACCTGTGTTCAGGCAGCCAGAGGGCCAAAAGAAACTGAGTGGGGTGAGTCCCCCCCCCCACCCATGAGGGATAATTAACATGGTGGTATTATGGGCATACCCTGCAAAGATTAGAAGGACTCCCTATGACCTGTGTTTAAGAACATAGGAATGATGGCAGGCTGTATTAAGTGGGAGAGTAGGGAGGCATGAGTGTTACCATGATGCAACTGTTCACCACCACATAACTAAGGAGGAAAAAGCTGGGCAGCTCCCAAGAGTATGCTCTTCAGAAAACACTTCCTCAGCAGCAGTCAAAGGAAGGGGTTCGGCAGCAAATACATGAAGTCCTTTGGAAGATGGAAGTGACATGGGCGATAGTACACCAGAGGCACAAGACAGAGGGTTTTTGGCCTTGTGATCGCTCACAAAAATAATTTGTTAAATGAATAATGTGGAATTACATACAAAACCAATAAAAACAGCCTAGAACAAAACCACAAAGTTAGCCACTAGATAGCCTATTCATAAAAACCTAAACAAACGAATAAAAGTCCTATTTAGGAAAACTTGAGCAGATAAGGTTGGCCACTGACATGAATGGGAAGGAAGAAGCACAAAAAATTGACAAATGGAATATGACGGAGTCTGGTCTGTGTGATTCATGGATTAGGCAGCATGAAGTGAAATTTATTGTCTAAACATGTGGAACATTATACATAACACACCAGACCCCTCATATATCTATTACACATACAAGTTAATATGCACATAAGCATACATATATTAAATACATATATTAAATACATATATTAAGATCTTCAGCCTATTTCTCAACTGAAATAAAAAAATCCACTGCTTTGGTAGAACAGTCTGCTGTTATAACAGAGAATGATGTACCAGAAGAAATATATTATGATCTTAAAGTAGGGTAGATACAAAAGGGTCTGTATCACTTTGTTAAATTAACTATTTATCAAATAACTCTTTGTTGAAATTTATTTATCAAAACTTAATCCATTGAACACTCATTTTAACATTTTTTTTTATCTAGGGAGACAAATTAGTCGGCCAACCTAGTGACCATCTCAAAAAACACAAAATTTAAAACCCACCCAGGTGGGGGGCTGTGCCCCCCATACCCCCCCTAACTAAATATATGAACTCTGAGATCACACTACAGTGGAGAAAAATGCAAACTCCCGATGATGGCCAACTATTTTTTCTCCCTGGATAAAAAATTGCTAAAATGAGCATTAGATGGATTAAGTTTCGATAAATAAAGTTTGACAAAGAGGTATCCGATAAATAGTTAATTTGACAAAGTGATAGGGACCTGATGCAAGGAATACAACATTGTTCATGACAAATACATTTTGTTTCACTTCACATTTTCTAAAAAAATAGGCTGATTAGGTAGAAGGACAGAAATCCAACTTTTAAAGTGTAATATAAAGCAGGCTGCACTTTTGGGACATTAATTGGGATTAATGAATAGGGATGTGATGACAAACATCTTTTAATTCTAGCGTTGCCAGGAAACTTGAAAGAGGAAGAAAAAGCAACAGGTTGAGAAGTGACATAATTTTCAATTTGGGCACCATCACAAATAGGTTTTGGAAAGAAGAGATACAGAACTGGTCTCCAAGAATTTTCTTTCTTTGGCACTAGGAAACCCTTGAATAAAATTCCTTCCCAACCTGCTATGGGGGAAATGGTTCCATCACTCCATGGGACTGCATGTGATGAAGAACCAGTGGAAACAAGAGAGTCTGATGTGGAGGATGAGGAAGAGAAGAGTGAAGCAGGATAACATGATCCTTCCAATAGGACAAGATGGATTGGGATTACCCGAGTTGAAGGGGTATTTCAGAGCTACACAGTTAAGACTCCTACACATAGCACAAGCAGAAACCTATAATTCAAAGTGGAAAGAGATGATGAAATAGGGGGAACCTTAGGAATTAAGGAGAGACTGGTATTTTAGATGCAGATCCTTAAGGAGAATAACAATAGTAATTCAGAATATTATATTCATAAAGTAGCAGAAAGTATTTTAACATCTAAGTCAACTCAGGAATGAAGAAAGGAGATTCTCTGCCAATAGGGGTGACTGCAATTAGGAGTACAGAGAATAGGCAAGTGGGGGCTGGAATTTACTGGAGTAAACTGGCAAAGGATCCAAAGCAATGACAGCAAATAATAACGGAGGGAAAGGTAACAGAATGGGAAAAGGCCAAGAATACATTAGGACTTCAGGCTAGAGACTGTCTTCCCTATCATGGATTGCTAGAGTACAGGCAAAGAGAAAGGAATGTGGGGATCTTAAGTGAAAGACCAACACTGGTAGAGTTTTAGTTGAATCTAGATCAGAAGTTGCTATTAAAAAAGGATAATTAATACGGCACATAACATATTGCTTAATAATTATAGGAATCAATCAGAGGAGGTTAGAAAGCATCGGGCAGAGACTGTATAAGCAATTCACAAAAAAATAAATAAATAATTGGAGGATATATGCATCGCCCCCAAATATGCAGCAAAGTCCAGAGGATTTAGGATGTTTTCTTGGAAGCGTTTGCACAGGTATTTTCTGAGAGTAAGTATTTTCATGCTCTTAGTTTCTGATCCCCACTTTGGAGTGGTTCTGGTAAACAGTATCTGGATAGGATTAGAGGATCTCATCACTGGGAGACGTGGGCCAATATCTATGTACACCGACAGTTTCTTGTACCTTTTGTATTTTAGCATTAGTAAACAGGTCACCAGCAATACACGGCAGGACATCAGCTTGGAGGGATATGACTTGTTTAATTTCTCAGCAAGGACATACTTCCTAGTGCGATTTTTTTCACATTTCAAAGACAGTATTCAAGTAAGTGCTCTTGGTAACTTTTCTACTGATTTAGAAATTGTAATTACATAGTAGCTGCAAGAACAAATGTCACTGTCATTGTCCAGACACACAATAAATCAAATGGAAAAATAAAGTCTCTTTTAATGTAAATTAATGGCTTCCCATTTGCACCTTTAGTCTGTATTTAATATAAGGGCTTTTGTGTTTTGTTTTACACATGACTGTCACTGTTTTTATTGTTAAAATTTAACTTAAATTAATTTTAATGAACCCCAAATATCTGCAATGAATGTTAAAATTGTACATACACTCAGAAATGTGGTTGGGGGGGGGCTGTTCTATTACCTGCCTAACACTTGTAATCAAGATCTTAAACTCTACAAATGGGAATAAACAGAGATGAAGCATCACAGACTCCTAGCTTTCAAGAAAGGATTCAGGAGCACTTAAATGAACTCAGCAAAAGATGTGTATGTGCTTCAAAAAATGATAGCAGAACAAATAAACAGAAAATAAAAAATAACCACTACTGAAGAATAAAAATTCAAATATTTTAATAAATATTTGTTAAGCGCTTTTGACTAGAATGGCTTTCATCAGAACATAACCTTTAACAGGTGAATGAATGTTCCACTGAAATTACCCCTGTCACATGACCCTATAATTAATCAATTAAACAAAATGTTCTACTAAGTTGTACTGCTTTTACAAAAATAAATCTATTTACATTTTTTTTTACTTTGCTGGTTCCTAGTTAGAACCACCTTGTAATTTATGTTACTGTTAAGCCCAAATTCACAATGCACATAAAATTTGCCATTTCAATTCTCTGAACTCTAGTTCCTACTCTTTGCCTACATTAAAATAATCTGGAATGTGATGAAAAGAAATTAAAAAAAAGACATCCTATAAAACGCTTGGCTAAAGCATTATCCTTATTTTTGATTTTTATGGCATGATTTTCATAAATTATTTTTTTTAAATAAATTCTCTGTTTGTCTTCCCTATATAGAAAGCCTCTCAGGTGCAACACTTGGCAAGGTGTACCATGCATTTGGCACTATATGTAAAACACCCAGGGACTGGATATGTGTTCTCTTTTCCTGAATTAGTAAACCGTGGACCTTCCGAAATGTACTTACAGCGAGCATAACTGTTACACTTAAATGCACTTATTTTCATATCTTTTTGATATTCCTTGCCTTCCCTTTCCAAATCTGTTTTTAAATTATTGGTTTTGTTGTTAACAAAAAATGACCCATCTCCCACCACTCTTTTTACTTCTTCTCTATCTTCTAATATCCTCCATTTGTTGTGCATCACACTTTTAATGGCTCCAGTGTCCCTGGAGAAAATTAAAGGCATGGAAAAAGACCACTCTCTAAATTTACTTGGACTACCCCTCTCTGTATTCTTATCCACATTGCCTTGGCTCAATGATTTGTTGTACTACGACTTCTGAACACCCATTATACATGGATCTCTTGTGCAATACCTGAATAAAATTGTCTACTCTTGTTATGTCCTTGGTTAATCTTTTTAACCTTACCAACTGACCTTTTACAATACTGTTTTTTATGTATGTGGGATGCATAGCGCAACAATGCATTACTAGATACATTTTTGTAACTAATTACTGTGTCAAGCTTGTTTCCACAATCATTTTTTATGCACTTCCAAATCCAAAAAGTAAACATTGCACGTGTGGTAACTGTAAGAAAATACTAAAACATTTTGTACTTTTTTCACATCTCCCAAGAATGACTAATTCACTAACCTGTCCCTTCCATAAAAAAACAAAAAACAAATCATCAATGAAATGAAAATAAGAAAAAACATTCTTGTGTTCCTCTGCACATGAAAAAATATGTTTCCCAATATGCCATGATTAAATTAGCATAACTTCATGCCATATACGCACCTATTACCATCCCTCTTTTTTTATGGTAATAGGTGCCATTAAATGCAAAAAAAATTTTACTCAACACCTGGTCAATGCATTCTATTAAAAACTTTACTTGCCCCTACCATGTAATTGTTATTGCTGTTTAACATTAATCCTGTCCATTCTAAACCAATTTCATGTGGAATTGAAGTGTATAATGCATGTACATAGACAGTCACCTGTAAATCTTCCTTTCCAATTTTGATTTCCTTGATTTTTTCAAGGAAGTCAAAGAAATCGCTAA
This sequence comes from Protopterus annectens, assembly GCF_019279795.1. Taxonomy (NCBI): domain Eukaryota; kingdom Metazoa; phylum Chordata; order Ceratodontiformes; family Protopteridae; genus Protopterus; species Protopterus annectens. The sequence goes on from NC_056735.1 coordinate 774,645,091, forward strand.
TAAAAGAAGGAACTTGTTTTACCAGTGTAAGTAATGCCCTGCCAATAAATTTGGAAACCACTTCTAATTTTAAAGCCTGCACTGACACAATTTATTTATTTATTTAACATTTGTTTACTGGGAAAGTCCAACATATCCCTTTGGTGTGCATGGGGGATCAAGATTGTTTTTGCGTATCTTGGAAACACAGAACAATTTCCTAATTTTCAGTTTTTGAATGTTAAAAAAATATAAATTTTTTCCTAAAATTATCACTTCAATTCCCTCAATTAAGTTGTTGTACAGCCCACAGTCTATGTTTTACTAATCTGGTTTTATAAGCCTTCAAATAAAACATGGTGTCATTTAACAACACCTGCACATGCTTAATATAATACTTTTTGTTAACTATAACTATTGATTCCCCTTTTGTCAGTCTTCATTATACAAATATCCCTATTACAGCCAAGTTGTTTTAAACATAGCCTTTCTGACACAAATAGGTTGTAAAACTTATTTTTATTTGGATTACCCAAAACTCTCCTAATGTCCTTTTCACAACTTTCTTCAAAGGCTTTTATGATGGGATGCAGCGGTGGATTAAAAATCACTAGGAACCACAAAGTCCCCCCCTTTTTTGCCGCTTGGTTGTTCTTAAACAAAAGTCTTAGATTTAACTTTCTCATATAACCTTTTAGATCATTGAGTGGTTGCACCAAATCCGGTCTAACTGTTGGAATGAAGGAGAAGCCTTTCTGCAAAACTTTGGTCTCCCCTTCTAAAAGTACCTTAACAGATAAGTTGTAAATCTTATAATCCAATGGCATCACCTTCTGTTCAGTCATTATTTCCTCTCTATGGTTTGCAGAAAATACTTTCTTAACAGCTTCTGCAAAAAAAGTTCCTCCCGCTTCTGCCCACATTTTGCTCAGTTTGTGTTTGAAAAATCCTGGTTTCGCCCTTGTCATTGTTTCTCATCTGGAACATAATGTGACATTCCAGATACATTTTTGTCCTGCAATCTCTCTGATCTTCTAGATGAAGTGTGTTCAAATGGTGGTATACTTGACTGCACTACTTGTGTGCTCCATTTCATCTGTTGACTAAGTTGAACTTCCCTGTTGTCATCATGCAAGAGACCGTTATCGTTCCCTGTATATCTTAAGGTGGATCTTTATGATCATCATACTCCTTTTGTCTCTGTAGATCTCTTTTTCTTTCTTTCCCTTTGATGACTCCACATCAAGTTTCTTAACTTTTTCTTGTATGATGTTGAATTTCTCATCAATCTGTGAAGTTGTTGCCAGAATGATGTCCATCAGTCCTCCAATACATCTTCCCATCTTGGAACTTTCATCCACGTTGTGCTGCCTTAAGAGTTTCAAAAATGATAAACCGGCAGCTTCACAAATACTGCTCCACTCATTCAGAAGACTTTCACTGTACATGCCGTTTGGTCTAACACTGACTTTGACCTTAATGCATTAACCAAGAAAGGCTATGTCCCACTACAGTTTTTTTGGCTTTTACCAAGAAATCTTCAAAGTCCCTGAATAAGCAATCTCTGTTTAAAAACAACCTCAGAACATCCAAGGTGAAGCTCCATTACAGACTTCGAAGAAATAATTTGTAACATGAAGATGAAGCTATGTACATATCTTTATACCTAAAATCACCAAAGTGAAGTTGAAAGGCATGATATATTATGATATATTTTTAAGAACTTTGTTAGAAAATTTGTATGTCAAAAATGTAGTTGTAAGCTGTTAGTGACTACCAGCAGGGCTGCATATCCTTTAGTCTATTCATAGCAAACATATATATATATATATATATGTATGGGTTCACTTTATAACATCAAAATACTGAAATGTCGAATTTCAGTATCTCGAAGCTATAAAGTCGAATGTTAAAAATAGCGAACGTTCATAATCGCAAATTTGACGTAAGTCGAAAATATGTCGAATTCGCGGTTATGAAGTTGCGCTATGTAATGTCCGGGTTTGTGTTTTGTTGGTGTGCGGTGCCGTGTTTGGATGTAGGTGTTATGTCAGGTAAGTGAGTGTTTTGTAAGGGTTTTGAGTGGGAGTTAGAGTGTGTGTGAGGGATTGGAGAATGTGCGTGTGTGAGTGAGCTTTTGTGTTGTGTTTGTGCGATCTCGGAGTTAGTATATATAAGTACAGGGGGTGTGGGGGGCACAGCCCCCCACATAGGGGGTGCAGGGGGCATGCATGTGTGTTGTTTTTTTGTTTATGTTGTGATGTGGGTGTTGTGTTGTATGTTTAGTGTAGTGTGTGCGGTGTTTTCGGTTATGTGGTTTCACGGTTTTTGTTTGTCAGTGTTTTGTGGATTCGGTTTTATAGTCTCGAGATACTGAAATTCGATATTTCAGCATTTCAAGGTTATAAAGTGAATCTATATACATATATATATATATATATATATATATATATATATATATATATGGTGTGCTTTGAGCGACACATTCAATAAACATGAATATCATATCTTAATTTATTGTTATTCCATCAGAACCAAAAGAAAAAGTCTTTGTCAGAAAATATATAATTTTTCAGTTATTTTAAATCTTACTTACAAACAATAAGAAAAGTTTGGAAAGGTGCAGACTAATATCTATGCATTTCAGATGCTGTTGTCTTGTAGCCTTTTGTGCTATTAGCCCATACAACATAGTGTAAAAAGCTGACCATCTATTTGCCTTGTCATGAAAATGTTAAAAAAATATCCTGAAAGAAATAGATACTTCTGTTTGCTGGTAAAGTCAATTCAATGTCAGGACAGCCATAAGAAACTGGCACCTGCAGCATTTTGAAAACACCAAATTTTAAAACAAAAGTGCAGTTATCAGTTTTGCATAGATTAAGGTTAAAAAGCTATCAAAGCCATAAAGTGCTATTACAACAACATTAAGACACCAATGGTTATGTATTTCTTATAAAAAGTGAACTTTTCCCATTTTTAAATGTTGAAAAATGAAAAAAAAATACATTACATGATTGTTTTCTTTACAACTCAAGATGCAAGTGATCATGTGACTCTGAAGAGCAAGCTACAGAAATTTTACATGTAAGCATCCCAATATAACTCTGGGTAATAAGTCAAGTCATTTTAGAGATGGATCCTTTCATATGTAAGGGACAGAAGCAGTCAAAAAGTCAGGATTAGGTGTAATGCCTTCTAGAAAATGATCATTTTTAAGGGGTTAACAAAGGGTGCCTGGGAATTTAAGAACTCACATAATTTATCATATTAAAACTAGCTGCTTGCAGAGATTAACTGGATAATTACAGCAATATCTGTGAGTCTTACTTATTCTAAATACTGGTCAAACTCTGAATATACCTTGGTGGAGTGGCAGCTGTTCATGCAGTTTGTAGTTTTACACAGGCTGCATCACTTATTGGAACTCTTTTGCTTTCTGATTATTCTTCAAAGGCAGTAGAATGTTAGAAAGTAAGGAATTTGACAAGACTATTGTGAAGAAAATATGAGTATTGCTCTTAGAAAATAATACTTTAATCAGACTATGTTGACATTTCATAGAAAAACTTTGTACCTTGATACCTCATGGAATGTGTTACAGCAGATAAGCCCATTGTAAGTGATAATTTATTTTATGAATTTCAGCACACAACTTATGATGCATGGCTTACAAATTACAGGATAGAACAGGAGAAATGAAAGCCTAACTTCAGTGGATAAGGGTAATACACTGCATGTTCATTACAAGATCTGGCTACAAAATGTTCTCAAAATATATAGGCAGGAGTTTTGGTCTTTCAAGCACTTTGTGCTTTAAAATACAACATGGTATTAGATAAAAATTGGCACAGACTTAATAGTCATTTTTGCCAGATGCTAAGGTTTAATAATTCATGAATGGGTGATACAATAAGTATCTTTAAGTAGACATGGTACTACAGTCAGCTGCAGTACAGTTATCTGTACCATAGAAAATGCATGACATGACAGCAACAGTGTCTTCATTTTTGCTAAAATCATGTTTTTTTTAACTTAATGTCACATTAATTTAAATTATTTTATGTTGATTTAGTTGGACTTTTACAACACTGAATATATACTTTATACCATCGACTGGATCAGTAGGACAGCCCTAATTCTATACCAAAAATTTGTCAGAACCAAACAGGATCTTGCAGTGGTTACTGACTATAGGGGAGAGCGATACAAAGGCAGATGAACATAACTTAGCATGTTGTTGTTGTTGTTTGTCTTTCGGCTTTTCCCGGTTAGGGGTCGCCACAGTGGAACTCCGGTCCGCTAATGACTGGCAGTTGGTTTTTATGGTGTTGAGTTGCCAGCCTGATGCCCAACCTTCAACGAAGGCACGCCCATTCAACGCATGTCTTTCGAATGCCCACTCGACTGCGGGGAGGACATGCAGACTCCACAAAGAAGGCACTCCCAACCCAAGCGGAGAATCGAACGGGAGAACCTCTTGCTGTGAGGCAACAATGCTACTGCTGCACCACCGCGGAAGTATAAACATAACTTAGCATACAGTGTACCTCAATCAGCTGTTTAGCTAGGCTATTCTCCAACTCCCCCCCCAAAACATTTTTACAATGTATAAACATAACTTAGCATACAGTGTAAAAATGTTTTGGGAGGGGGGGTTGGAGAATAGCCTAGCTAAACAGCTGATTGAGGTTCACTTGTGATTCTTGTTTCCCCATGTGTATTTTAAAAGATGCACTAAGCAACATATTTTTTCTGTTGCATAACACAGAAATAAGAGTACTGCATAATTCATTTTTGCACTGTATATGCACACTACATATGCAGCTTCCAGCAGAACATACATGTGGAAATGAAGCATAAATAAAACGCTCATAGCCTCTAAGGTTGGCATGGCATTACCACTTAGAATTTTATTTTCAAACACAGCTCCTATGACATCATACCTCCTCTAAACTGCTGTATTTCACTGCTGATGCAACCACTGACAGCAGGGTCGGCCTTAGGCAAACTGGCACCTTAAGCGAAAAGGCTCTATGGCACCCTCTCCACACACACACACACACACACACACACACACACACACACACACACACACACACACACACACACACTATTGCCCAATCCATCCTAGCCTACTCACACTATTCAGATTTTTTTCTTCCTTTTTCCTAACAGTTTGTCCTACTCTTCAGCTTTTTTCCAGCATATATTTTTTGACTTTTTGTTCATTCATTCAACTTGTTCCAAGCAAGATTGCACTCTGGTAACTGTGCAGGAAATCACTGCATTAAGCCTGGGGGTTCTAGATGCCCTGAGGTGCACTTTTAGAGTTCTTTTAAACAACCTTTTTCTTCCAGTGATTGAACAAAAAACATTGATCAAAGAAAGGCATCTTCAACTTTTTTTTTTTTCTTGCACCCTTTCAGCATATCCTAACTAACCAACACTACCTTATAACTGCAGTAGAAATGACTGTATTGAGTTATGAGTTTTCTAGATGCTCTGAGATGCATTTCAGAGTTTTTAACCAACCCTTTCATCCAACTGCCTGAACAAATAACATGATTACAGAAAGAAATTTAGCCTTACTCCAACTTTGCATTTTCTGCATCCTTCAAACACATCCAAACTGTCCCTAACAACCTTCTAATAACTAAATTAAGATGGGGGCTGCTAGGCATCCAGAAGCCATGGGAGTTACAGATGCTCTGAGGTACATTTTAGACCTTTTTATCACTAACCTTTTGAGCCAATGATGTGCTGAAAAAATCAGGCATACAGAAAAGAATTTAAATCTGACTTTTTTTCCCCATAATAAACTAAAAAGACAAATGTCTTTCTGAATACATATATTATATCCAGGAATAGTAACTGCCCCCCCCCCCCCAATCCTCCACCTCAAATTCTGTGCATCACCGATTGGAGTTAAAATGGGATTAAAATTAAGTCATAAATGCCCATAGTAATATTTCAAGATGATGTCATATTTATAATAAGCATGCCTTCTTATCCCCGTTCCCCAAAAAAGAGCCACCTTCTGTGTACCCTTCTGATGTCAGACAGGGATAAAAATGAATAAAAAAAAATAGAACATAATATATATTTGTCATCAGACATATCTAAACAGCATGATTATTTACTCTCCCCACAAAAGGCAGCCATCTGTATATACATCAGATGTTTGACTGAGAGGAAAATGAAAACAAAAAAATATTACAATAATACTTCCAACTTGATACTTCTAAAGACAGTAGAGTGGTTCAATGCAAGCTAAAGTGACATTCTCTGCAACCCTCTGAAGTTTGTAAGGAAAGTTAAAGAAATAATGACCACACTGTCCTCAGCTCAACACAAGATACAGTAACCTCTGAGGTTTGGAAGCAATGTTAAAAAGTAGTGGCATTGTTTCCAGTCCCCTACACAAGTCCACAAGTACCCCCTCCCAGAAGAATGTCAGCTTAATGATAAGTAGTCAGTCCTGTTTCTTATTTCAGCTACACACAGCAACAATACAATTTTGAAAACAACATGCCATGTAACATACAGAAAGAAAGAAGCAATGCAGTGATAGGTAGCTGAACAAGCTAAGGGTTGGCAGTACTGACAGAAGTATGAACTACTAACAACACTGTGCCCATAATAAATAAATCGTGAAAACTCTACGTGACCCCTGTACTGGAGCGACATAACTAAACACAAACTGTGGTGCATTTATATTTCCAGAGGAAAAGAACAAGCCCGTTGTAGGAGAAAAAAAACATGAAGCCTGGTTTGTTCTGTAGACCCTTTTTATTTAGGTTCATAGGTTCATAGATTAGTACTAGGCTGACTGCTCTTGTGAGCCATTTTAAGCCTAGCCAATTATCCCTTGTGAGACTCAAACTCTGCACCTTGTGTTTGTAAGGCAAACACCTTAATCATTAGGCCACCCTCCCAACCCTTTAACCTACTTCCTCTTCTTACAGTGCAGTTAACTAAGCCATGTTTTTATATTTTCTAATCATCTTCTGACTGCGATCTCAAAATTGAAACAAACGCATAACTTGTGTTTAAATGCTTTCACTGCATCCATGGTGCTGAATTGATCCGTTTTCACTCCAACAACTGAACTACAGGAGCTGGCAAGAATCTTCATTTTTGCTTTCTCCTCCCCCCTAATGATTGCACTTCACTGCCTGTGTAAAGGCACAGACAGGTTTGATGTAATGAAGTCAGTCTGCCTGAAGACTTAATTGAGAACTCCTGTTTTAATTAAATTTGTACAGTACCTCACTGACTTAATCTCATGTGATGTTGACAGCAATTTGCTCTGATGCTGTGTTCCTGGGTCACAGTGTAAAACAAAAAATTCAAATGGGCCATCAGAATTTTGCATTGTGCTGTTACTTCATGGAAAAAATATGGCATCTCCCAGTGTTAAACACAGGACAGTTGACAGGTAGGGACTGACTGCAGTTACAAGTGCACAGCTCCACATAAATGCAAGGCTCTTAATTAGCCTAAGACCGGCTCTAGGGAAAGTGCACCCCAACAAGGACAGTGCCCTAGGTGGTTGCCTATGCACAGGACCAGGCCTGATTGATAAATACTTAATTCTATTTTTGCTCATCTTGCTGTTCTGACTGACAGATGCTGTGCTTTATTCTGAGTGCCCTTTAACCTTGTTTACACCAATGTGTATGCAGATATCCCAGCTTAAACAGCACAAAAAGTAGTCCTATTCCCTAAATATGGGTCAGTTATGCAGTGGGAGCAATACTGACAAATGACATATCAAAATATGTCTCCAAACACAGTTTCCTTCAAAAGGAAGCACCATGAGGAGATAAACTGATGTGGGAATCACCCCCCACCCACACCCACACACACACACACACACACACCCTACACATACAGAGATTTGCCACTACCCAAAATATATACAATCAGCTCTGAGGCTAACTGAAGAAAAAGGAAGATATTTGTTTCTGAGTGATACTAGCTACTTAGTTCCACTCTGATTTCTACAGCTGACTGTTTTGTCACAGTATTCAACAAATCTTAATCAAGCAGACACTCTACTGTTAAAGTTTAAGTAAACATTTATGCTTGACTGTGTTTACAGAAGGCATGGAATGACAAGAGGTATTGAACTAACTATCAGCTTATGGGTTCAAACTGCTAGGAAGTAAAACAGGAGTTAGAACACGGAAAAAGAAAAAAGGACCCATGGACAAAAAGAAAAAAATATCTTCTGATTAAGTCACAAAAATGAGCACAATTTTCTTAAGAGGAACAAGGTGAACAGTGTTTTTGTGTGTGTGTGTGTGTGTGTGTGTGTGTGTGTGTGTGTGTGTGTGTGTGTGTGTGTGTGTGTGTGTGTGTGTGTGTGTGTGCTTGAAATGGATGACAAACTTCATGAGATGATTCATTATTGTGAGTGAAGTATACTCTGAAACTGTGTGTATGCAATAAGAGACATGTAGAAATATCTGTAATTCCCTGAAAGAAGGAAGAGAAAAAAGTGGATGAAAATGGCATATGCCTTCTAAGTTAATTAAATGCAATGGACTTAGTAGTGAAAATAGCAAGACACAGGGCTATGAAAGTGTGGGACGTGGGAAGCATAACCTTCTTATCCTAATAACCAATAGTGGCATTGTGTTCGCCGTTGTACTGACACTTTGTGCATTTTTACACTTCCTCACCAGGAAGTGTGTTTGTAGCCACTGGATGGTCTACTGGTAGTGTTTACCTTACTACAGTCTTACAAGTATTTCATTATTTACCTCTTGCCAGGAAGCACAGAGCAAGTATCTGCACATTTGTTGATTATACTAAGTGCTGCATACTTGTATCTATGGTTATATGTGGTAAGCCTATATTGTGGCTCAAAAGCTTCTTTTGCAGACATTCCTACTATCTCAATGACATACTTAGAGTGGAGCATTTACCACTGGTGTCTGCACAGGTAATTCTATCATCATAGGTTTTCCACTAAGTCAGGATTTGGCCCTCCTGGTGGTACTGCATGTAATTTGGGTACTACATTCTAAGCTTCAGAGACATCATAATGTTGCACAGTTTATGATACATACTAGCATCTGCATTCTACATATTAAGGTTGCATCACTAATCAAATGTACATTAACGGAGTCAAAAGAGTGGTATGTATCACTATGCTAATGTTATTATTGCAACACAGATGGACAGCAACTAGCTGCAGGCTGTAGAAAGATGGGGCCCTGGTAACGAACCAGAAAACCTGAGTTCAAGAAATGTCTCAGGTACCGGAGGAAATAGGTGTGGTGGCGGTGGGGTTGTTGAAAGTAAGTGGCTTTCAAGGCCTGCCTACCACATGGAGAGGGATGGAATTTTTTTGGTAACTATAGCACTCACTAGTGGAGAACAGGAAATGTTTTTCTGATTTTGAGCAAACTACCAGTCATTTTTGTATTGTGTGGTGTTACGACCATGCCAGTGTTGTGGGGGTAGAGATGTTTGCAATATCACAAAGGAAGGGAAACGTAGTTTGTACATCAAAAATCTCCATTCCAGGCCACACATATATGCTATCCACCTCCTGGTTCTCTCCCTTCTTAAAATAGAGGTGTTAGTCTCGCCTATCAAAGGACATTAAGGCCATGATCTCACTGGAGAGGGAGGGCCCACCTATGTATAGGGTTATGGCAGGATTCTGCTGTATCCCCTGCCTCCCTAGTGGGAAGGGAAAGGGAATGAACAGACTAATGAGCACAGTTTTTATGTCAGTTGCAGGGGATACAGAAGAGAAAACAAACTGACAAACTGTACAGTTAATTGGATGACACAGAGAACTGCTAAATTTGCATGAGCAAGTGTATATTTTGATAGAAGTGTAAGGCTGCTTTGCTAAAAGCATAAGGTTACTGATATGATGATGCAAAATGCTTACTTTGAATGTATAGATATTTATTTCCACCTGTTGGAAATTAAGATACCTTCCCATTCCAAAACAATAAAATCTTACAAAAGTGTGGATGCCAAGGAAGAACAGTCCTATGAACTATGACTAAAATACCAAGGTACAGCTATGAGTGGTCATCATCTCTGAATTAGAAAAAAGCATGTATACTTCACAACTTGACAGCCCAAGTTGAAGTTGCTGTGCTTTGCTGTTGCAGCACATGATGCTACAGAGATTACTTTATGTTTTAACTGTGTTAAAAACACTGCATTGAGCCTGTCAAGTAGGTTTCTGTTTTGCTCACTTACTGAAGTTTAGTTCACATGGATTCTACAACATAAGTCCATGCCAAAATAGACCATCATAAAAATGGTTTTGTTATCTTAGCTAGACAAAATAATATTAATGAGTCCTCTGGCTTACCGTAATTGGAGGCATGGGCATGTGCATCTGTGATGACAGGAGGTACTGCCAGCTACCATTTGTATTAATATTAACTTCATAAAGTATAATTGGAAACCCTTTTAAGAGTCTTATAGTAACTGACTGGTGGCAGTAAAACTACCTTATAATCAGTGCCAGCCTTTCTCTGGTGTGTGTGCGTGTGTGTGTGTGTGTGTGTGTGTGTGTGTGTGTGTGTGTGTGTGTGTGTGTGTGTGTGTGTGTGAAAATTACATCTCAAAGAGTCTGTGCGTCAGCTAATTGGAGCAGCGACAAAATGCACTGGTTTCACAGAGAGGTGCTGCAGGACTTGGCTTGGACACTCGGCTGAGGACTTAACCCTACAGCTGTGCCAGAAGTCTTACTGGGGACCTGAAGGGAGACACAGAGAAACCCAGACTCTGGGCTGAGTGTGCACCCTGTGTGCTTTTAAGGGAAATTGTGCTTGATGCAGAGAGGTCTGCATCTGGAAATACTGAGTGTATCCATTTGTACTCCAAGTGAACGTCCCTCTCCGGTGTCAGTGGTGAGGATTCAGGCTTCTTGATTACTGGCCCAGAATGGGGACATCACATATTGGTGAGCAGTGGTGTGTATACTGAACTTCCGTAGCCTGTAAGCAGTTGTCACTAAAGGTGTACATTCTCTCAGAAGCCACAAGGTAGACATTCAGAGTTTCATATCACGACAGTTTTATTCACTTATTTTTTGTTAATTTAGTTTAGTCAGGGAGAGCAAGCAAAGATGTCACAGAGGATTAAGGCAAGCTGGCAAAGAACCAGTTGGCCAAGATGTGTAAAGACAAAGGACTGATGTATGCCAACCTGACTAAAGAGGAAATTATTTCAGTTTTAGTCACAACTCAGACCAGCAACCAGGAGGATAACCAATCTGCTGATGGGAATTTGCAACCCTTAGAGACAGGACAGTTCACTTTTTCCTCTGAGGACTTAAAAATCTATCTGGAGTTAGAGAGACTTGGAGGCCAAATGTTTGGAGTTAGCAAAGAGACTGTGGTGTTTGAAGGTCGAAGTAGAATCAGTTGAGATACTGTGGCATTTAGAGGCTGAAGAAAATGAGCAGCAGAGGCAAGGAGATTGTGACTCTTCGCCAGGGTCATGGAGGTAACGGGGAAGGGAATAACCAAACCCCCGAAGCAATAAAGGTCAGTACATTTCTTCCACAGTTTACAGACGGTGATAATTTTGATAGTTTTATTCGTACATCTGAAGGAGTATGTAAACAGTATAATGTTGACCAAGGGCTCTGGGTACATTTCCTGACCCTCTTACTTCATAGCAAAGCTGTAACTGCTGTTTCTAAATTGTCGGATACTGACTGTTTAAATTACGATAAAGTCAAATGTTGCTTACGTGAATGTTTTAAGTTAACACCTTAAGCTTACAGAAAAAAACGTTTGTGAGCATAGAAGCAAGGCAGATGAAAGTGTGTGTGATTAGGTTTACTATCATAAGTGCGAACGGCACTACGTCGACTGTCATATACTCGAACATGGAAGGTCATAATCGGTAATGTCGAAGACAAAATAATCAATCTAGGAATGATTTAACATGGGTCGAGGTAGGTGTTCAGTATTATTCCGAACTACAAACATCTCCCCTACCTCGACCCATGTTAAAACCATTCCTAGATTGATTATTTTGTCTTCGACATTACGACCTTCCATGTTCGAGTATATGACAGTCGACGTAGTGCCGTTTGCACTTATGATAGTAAACAGTGTGATTATATTGCTGAGTTAGGCACTTACATTCATAGGTGAGTGAGAGGGTGTCAGGTCACCACTTCTGAAAGTCTGGCAGACCTTTGGTGAGGGAACAAGCCCTTAGCACTTTGCCTGAGGACATGAGAATCTGGTTGGCAGACCAAGAATGTAACTCTGCAGATGAGCTGGGGAAAAAAGGGGATCTCTACTTGGTAAGCAGGGCATCACTGCACAGGAAGGGGATACCCAGTACTTAACATGGATATAAGGGAACTCATGGTGGGCAGACTAAACCACCTCAACAGAGTCCACCAGTAACAGGGGAAGCCACTAGTTCAGGTACATGGTCAGGATCAAGGGTTCAATGTTTTAAATGTAACCAGTGAGGTCATGTATCATACAGATGTCCAAGGAGCCAGGGTGAGGAACAAAAGGTGGGGAAGGCAGTAAGTAAGAATAACAGTATGCCACTGGTAAGTTGTTTGGAGACAACAGGAGTACCAGACTATCACAAGAGGTTATATCCTGTCTTAGTGGATGGAAAACAGGCCACTGCTAAGACAGAGAAAGCCTCTGACATAACCTTTGTGAAGCCTACAGTAGTTAGAAAGGAACAGTACTTGCCTGGGCAGTCCACTCCAGTCAGAGCTTTAGGAGGGATCCCATTCCAAATGCCTTTGGCCAGGGTTCACCTCGACTGGGAGGGTGGAAAAGGAAGCAAGCAAGTAGGTGTGTTTGGATATCCCTGCAGATGTCCTGATAGGGAATGATTCTGATAATGCAGTACCTTGTGTGCATGCAGTTACACACAGTCAGGCCTGGAGACAGGCATGTGGGTCGGGTAGCCTGGCAGAGACCCAGACAGACCCCACGCCTGAAGCCAGGGTTGGTGGCGTGGCTATTTCAGGGAGGAAGCTACCCTGTAGCACTGATCCTGAAGGTGAGCCACAGCTGCTGCTAGGTACTGATGTTCCCTTGGACAGAGTGACTGCAAGGGCAGAGGTGAGTGGTAGTACCCAGGATGACAGTGAGGCACCACTGTCAGAGAAAACATTCTGAGGAAGGGGAGCTGGGAAGTGTCAAAAAAGTAGAGCTGAGACAGGCTCAGCTCGCAGACCCTACATTAAGAGGCTTGAGGGAGGTACCTGATTCTCAAGGAAAAGGGGAGTCTGTATACTGGAACAAAGGATCACCCTATAAAGAGTGGACCCCTGAGGGAGGGATATAGGGTGAGGTAATACAGCAGTTGGTGGTGCCTAGAGCCTTCCATCTGGCACTTCTAGCCATAGACCATGACATTCCTTTTCCAGGTTATATGGGCATAAAGCATACCAAGAGACGTAATATGCAGAACTTTTACTGGCCTGGGATTGAAAGGGATGTAACAGGGTACTGCAGGACCTGTGAACAGTGCCAAAAACATAGGCACGGCAGGAGACAAGGTCAAAATTCCTTTGATGCCTTTGCCTGTGATTGAGCAGCCATTTCAGAGGGTAGTTAAGGATATTGTGGTGCCTCTGAGTACCGTAAGTTCCACAGCGAAGAAGTTTATCCTAGTGGTAGTTGATTATGCAGATACCCTGAGGTGGTGGCTTCTGGCTTCCATCAAGGCAGAGAAGGTGGAAAATGCTTTGCTATAGATTTTCAGCAGGGTTGGTTTCCCAAGAAAAATACTGAATGATGGAGGTGCCAATTTCATGTCAGACCTGCTGGTTTGTTTGTGGGAGCACTTTGGGGTGAAGCACCTAAAGAACACTCTCTACCATCCCCAGACTAATGGTCTTGTGAAGAGGTTAAACTCTACACTTAAGTCCATGCTACGGGCATTTGCAAACCAGTTTAAGAGAGAGTGGGACAAATATTTACCCCAGCTGTTATTTGCATACAGACAGGTAGCCCAAGAATCCACAACTTTTTCACCCTTTGAGTCACTGTATGGACATAGTGTGAGGGGACCTCTAGATTTGATCCGTGATGAGTGGGAGGGTGAGTGTGAATCCCACAAGGAATCTGTTGTAGTATATGTCCTAAACCTCACGACAAGGCTCAAGGACCTCATGGGCTTGGTCTTGGAGAAGCTGGCAGGAGCCCAACAACAGAAAAAGGTGTGGTATGACAGGAATGCTCAAGCCAGAGAGCATGTTGTGGGACTGCGGGTTATGGCTCTCCTTCCTATAAGACACAATAAGCTGCAGACAGCTTGGGAGGGACTCTTTAAAGTGGTAAGGAAGGTCAGTGATGTTAACTACAAAGTAGAACTGCTAGGCAGGAGGCAAGGGGCCAAACTGTACTATGTCACCACGATGAAACCTTACCATGATAGGAAGGCTCTGCTGCTAAGTATTTGCAGCAGGAGGAGGCTGAGGGGAGATCTATAGCTATAGCGAGCCAGCCAGCAAAATCCCAAGTTACTATGGTGGAGCCTATGGGTGCAGTCATATGATATGACAGTGCACTGCAGTGGGGTCAGCAATGCCAAGCCAGATGGAAACTCAAGACAGGTTACAGGGTAATATATTTCCAGACTGGTTCATTCCTCTCAAGCACTGTTTCTCAAGGGGCACTTGAAAAACTAGCTTGAGTCTTCAAAGGGGGGGGGGATGTGATGATAGGAGGTACTGCCAGCTATGCCAGGAGAAGTAGGGCAGTAGAAGTATAACATATGCCAGCACGGTGAACTGGAATTTAGTAAAGAATTATATGCCATTTGTGTATTGAACTGATGTCTACAGATGCTTGTGTTTAAAAATGCATTTGTAAAGCTACTTGTGTTAAAATGTATAAACAGTACACCTTGCTGGAAAGAAAATAAATGTACATGTATTACTGTAACTGAATTAAATATATATGTTTCAACAGAGGATTCTGGAAGAGCAGAGTTTAATCACAATCCAGCTGCAGCAAACTTTGAAAAATAGTTAAGATTAAGTTAGGCCATAAAGATTGTATCTTACAGTTCTGGTTGCAGCCAGAGACAAAATGTCTGGGAAACCATGTAATAGGAAGCTTGCTTTATTTTCTCTAGCAGGGAGATAATTGCTACTCTGGAAGGGTAGAGGGTTTAAATTTGTTTTATGACTTCCAGCAGATCTCAGCAAAGCTCCATCTGTGTGTATGGTAACATTTAGGTGCTAACATCCTGGCAGCTTCTAGTGATGGGGATAGTGCAGAAAACAAAGTTAGATGTCTAGATATATGTGATGTCATTCTGTACATAAATAATGCTTTAATATTAGAGGAGACTGAAGTCTCCAGGTTTCTGTTCTTGGAAACCTGGCTAGAAAGACACTCACCCACATCATCTTGCCTTGCTCAATTCAGTAACAGGAACAGTAATTCCCTTTAGATTAGTCAGGAAATTATAGTGAGATTAAAAGTACTATTTTCTGTGTGAATCCATTCATCTGTGTTATTTTATTATTTCCTGTTTCTGAAACTCTGGTGTTTACTGTAAATAGATATTTAGTATTTTCTTGTTCTTTTATTATTCATTATTAAATATATTTAAATATTTAAGTTTTAAGAGTATTTGCACATATTTATTTGGTGACAACTCTGGCCACTCCTGAAAGTCTGGCTGTTTGGTCAACATTAGTATTTGTATTAATATTAACTTCACTAACTATAACTGGATGCCCTTTTGAGAGGCTTACTGTAACTGATGGGTGGCAGTGAAACTACCTTATTGTCTGGACAGAAGGTGGCATAGCTAAGTACATCTGTGCCACTTTTTCTTTGGTGTGTATGTCTGAAAATAAAAGTCTTAAAGTGTGTGTGTCTGTGTGTGTGTGTGTGTGTGTGTGTGTGTGTGTGTGTGTGTGTGTGTGTGTGTGTGTGTGTGTGTGTCAGATACTTGGAGTAGGGACACAAAGCACTGGTTTCACAGAGAGGGTGCTGGAGGACTTGGCTTGGACACCTGACTGAGGATCTAACCCTACAGCTGTGCCCATGGGGAATCTTACTGGGGACCTGGAGGGAGAAAAATAGAGAAAACCGGACCCCGAGCTGGGTGTGTTCCCTGTGTGCTCTGAAGTGAAATTGTGCTTGATGCTGAAAGGTCTGCATCTGGAAATACTTAGTGTATCCATTTGTATTTCAAGTGAATGCACCTCTCCAGTGTCAGTGGTGAGGTTTCAGGCTCCTTGATTACTGGTCCAGAGTGGGGACATCACAGCATCTACTAACCATTTCCTTGTAGAAGCATTTTATTCCCCAATCCAGCTCCAGCCTTCTTTTGTACACTTACATATTAATCTTTCCTGAAAGGGATACCCAGCTAATTTTTATCATTTAAATCCACCTATATAGCTGGAACTGTTACATGGATAGACCGTAAAGGCATGTCAATTTTTGGGGCAAACTGGATTTAAACAATTTCTGTCCCTTTACAATATTACATTAAGGCAACATCAAGAAAGAGTTAAAGTCATTATTCTAGTTGTAATATTACGTATCAATTTAACCACAATCTCTCTTCTATGTTCCCCAAAAGTCAATAACAACATTCATGTGTACAGTCAGAGATCAGGGATATTTTCACAATATCCAGTGTCATTGCTGTAGACACATGGTAGTAAAGGTGCATGGCAAAACCTCCTCAGTTTTCTTCAAGGCAAAATGAAGCCACTTTCTGCTTGCTTAACGCTTGCATATCTAAAGTACACATGTAAAGAAAATCCATGCATAACTAGTACTGAATAATGATCAAAGTGATTATAGCAGATGTCAATTAAAATAAAGATCTTCAAACTTACAGTTTCTTTGAACAATTAACAGAATCAGTGAATTTACTTTTACTCATTATGTTCCATATACCCCATAAAATGCACACTGAAAAGTATTGCGATAAAATACTGCCAGTCTTACTAACTGTGATCTACTGGAAGCCAGGAATCTCAGCAAAAGCCACTATATAATTGGCCCTTGTAAAACTTGTAAAACATGGCTAAAAGATAATATTCTGTCTTCTCACATTCAGCTGCACTACACTGCTTTTCTCCACAATAGAAATGGCTGTAACGCTTTTAGAGGTTAAAAGTATAAAGCTACTTTAATTATTAAAATGCTTTTTTGTTATTGTTAATGAGTACCTAGGTTCACCTAACAAGCTTTTTTCAATTAAATGCTGAGGATATTACCAGGCAGTTTGTAGCCTTTATATAGAGTCTACTTCACATTGTCGTAAGCTGAGAATATCGAATACGATATTGTCGGCACGACAATGTTGAAAGCTCAGAACATCACATGCAAGTAAATGGAAATCTCCGTAAGGGGGAGATTTCCATTTACCTCAATGTAGTGTGGTCTTGGAGTTGGTATACTTAAGAAGGGGGGGTGTGGGGGTGCAGGGGGGCTTGCCCCCTGCCTACGCCAGTGTTTCTTTTTTTTTACATTATTCGATATTTTACTACTTCGATCAATAAAGTTTGACCTTTATTGATTCGATGTAGTAAGATTTCGATAGCGTGATATAAATGCTTTATATACATGTACTTTCCATCCCCACCCCCAGCAATACTTCAGTCTGCATGATTGAAATATGCTGTCTTTGTCATTACACTTAATTCAGCCTATAATAACCACCTCATTCAAACGTCAAGTGTTTTACTGCGGTTCAGATCTGCATTTCAGCATATGGTGAATTTTGTGTTAAAGATGCAGTCTTCCTTTTCCAATATCATTCCTTATATAATTGGGGCACCTTTTAATAAAAACGCATTATAAACTTTTTATTAAGCAATGGCTGAAATTAATTTATTACATTCTTTGAGGACATCACTATAAAAGACAAAGTGGAGTTACATCCGCAGAGTTTAAAAGATGAGTCGCTATGCATGCACAGTGATGCATCAATTAAAGTCTATGGATGCAACCCCACACTATGCCTATTCCAATATTACAAGTCAAAGTTTAACTGACATTGGTTTATAGAATGTACTTTTTTAAAGGGGTTATAATAAAAACAGGAGATGTATGTATCACAAAAGAAGAGGAGGAAATGCATCATAACAATGTATGCAATGCAGATGATGGTGCACAAGGTAAGTGCTATACACGTTAATAATGTCTGTAGATTCATTTATTGCACCTCTTGGAAGTACCACCACTGTACTTCTACTAAGTTGTGGTTTATTGAGCTTGTTGGAGTCCCCCCCCTACCACTCAACACTACAACCTGTGAGAGATGCACTTACATAGCCAAAATGGAAGCAAAGCTCTCTCCACCTAAGACTGTGCTAGACAGTCAAGAGGAGAAGGTTAACACCCACACTACACCTCAAGCAACACATAGCCCTTCTAAACCCACACCACCAACACCCACATATAGCAACACTAAATCCACATATGCAGAGGCCCTTAACTGTAACCTGCCCAAGCAACAAGGACCTCTGAAGCTGAAATGCAAACAAACACCTATCACAACCAAATAGTTCACAACACCAGTGTGCCACCCAGCAACAGCCCCTAAGGCAAGACAACGTACCTAACACTTTAGTCATAGGTGACTCTATAGTCTGGCACACTGATGTCCCACTCACCAGGTTGAACAAGGAGAAAATTACAGTCAGCTGCCTGTCGGATGCCAGGATCCGCCACATAATGCATGCACTCAAGTCACTCCACAACAAGTACAAATATGACTCTGTCATTGTCCATGTTGGAGTGAATGACTTGAGACATACCTCCCTGGACTACATGAAAAGAGACATGGAAAAGTTCTTGGATCATATGGCTCAGGCAGGTATGACCCTAGCCCTGAGTAGCATCCTATGATACCACAATATAAGGACAAAATGATTGACTTCAACAATTGGCTAAGCTTCTGGTATCATTCAAAGGGGATCCAGTATCTGTCTGCCTGGGACGACATGATCGACAGACCACGATGCTTTGCCAGAGATGGTCTGCACCTGTCACCCCTGGGATTCAGGTTACTGGCTAAGGCTCTTGCCACCCCTATAGTGCCTTTTTTAGGCAAAGTTCAAAAGACAAAAAGTACAGTTTTGTACCTACCATAAATGTAGATGTTCGAGTGCTAATACAGCTGCAGTAATCACAGATGGGTTCTCTGCCGTCAGGCGGGTCCTTGGTCGGCCGAATTCCAAAGTCTAGGTCCGGCGTCGGTTGTTGTCGCTTTCTCTCCTGACGTCAGTGAG
The DNA here is from genome assembly GCF_019279795.1 of Protopterus annectens. NCBI lineage: Eukaryota > Metazoa > Chordata > Ceratodontiformes > Protopteridae > Protopterus > Protopterus annectens. Next base: position 774,664,322 of record NC_056735.1, read on the forward strand.
GCCGGAGTATATAAGACACAGCCGACGCCATGTTCTTCAGTCTTTCTTGCCCCAGATGTCAGGTGCCCCCAGAAGGAAGGCAATACATAAATTATATATATATATATATATATATATATATATATATATATATATATATATATATATGTATGCAATGCAATATAATCCAAAATCAGTAGTTGCAAGCAAATAAACCATAGAAGGATAACCCAGTCAGGTTGTATGAAGAGGGGCTTAGGCCCCATGCCTTTACCAAGTGGGGAAGGAGGGAGGGTAACCTGTACTGCAGCTGTATTAGCACTCGAACGTCTACATTTATGGTAGGTTCAAAACTGTACTATGTTCATCGTGCATACAGCTGTAGTAATCACAGATGGGTAGAGTCCCAAAGCTACGCACAGGGTGGTAGGTACTAGGTGGAACTGGGATGAGCCAGAATGCCCTGCAACACAGCAGTGGCAAAGCCTGCTCTAGTTTTGGAATATAAAGGCAGGTGGTAGTGTTTTGTGAAGGTATGTACAGAACTCCAAGTGGCTGCCTCCAAAATATCTTTGGTAGGAACTCCTCTGAGGAAGGCTGTAGAGGTAGCTGTGGCCCTGGTGGAGTGGGATCTGATGCCTGTGGGAACAGATTTCTCATGATAGGAATAACAAAACCGTATGCAGTGGCCTATCCACTTTGAAATTGTCTGCTTGGTAACTGGCTTCCCTTGAGCCCCTACAGCATAGGACACAAAACGTTGTTCTGATTTCCTGAAGGACTTTGTTCTGTCCAAATAATAACGTAGCTGCCTATGGATGTCTAAAGAGTGTAGCAGCCTTTCCCCTTTGTTTTGAGGATTGGGGTAAAAGGTAGGTAAGTGTATGGCTTGATTTAAAGCTACCCTGGATACCACTTTAGGCATAAATGACGGGTTGGTACGAAGGGAAACCCTGTCCTGATGGAAGATGAGAAAGGGCTGCACCACCATGAGGGCCTGTAGTTCCGAAACCCTATGAGCTGAAGTGATGGCCAGAAGGAAGGCTGTTTTCCAGGACAAATATTGCAAATCTGTTGAGGCAGCTGGTTCAAAAGGAGGCAATGTTAATTTTTCTAGAATGTAATTAAGATCCCAGGCTGGTATTGGTTGTTTCCTTGGTGGTCTTATATTCTTAGCCCCTCTGAGGAACTGTCATAAGAGTGGGTGAGAAAATAAAGGTGGATCCGTGTTGAATTCTGCAGAAATGGCTGAGGCATGGATTTTTATGGAAGAAAATGAAAGTCCACTGTTCAGCAGCTCAGCTAGATACTGTAATACCTGAGGCAAATTCAGTTTTCTAGGGTCCTGGCCTTTTCTCATTCCAAGAGCAAAACCGTTTCCATTTTGCGGAGTAAGCCTTTCTAGTAGATGGCCTTCTGGCCTCCAAAATGACATCCTGCACCTCCTTGGAGAGTAGGGTCTGTTGTGGTGTTAAGGAATTTTCCATGCAGCGAGATTGAGTGTTTTCAGCTGACTGTGAAGAGTTTTGTAGCTGTGCTGAGTCAGCAGAAGAGGAATTAGAGGTAGGGACCAGGGAGGAGTATGTGTTAGGCTCCTCAGGAGCGGGTACCAGTGTTGCCTTGGCCAATCTGGAGCAATCAGTATCATCTTGGTCTGTCTGCTCTTGCTTTCAAGAGCACCTTGGGCAGAAGAGGCAGAGGTGGGAAAGCGTAAACTGTCCATGCTGTCCAACTGAATGAAAGGGCGTCCACTCTCCAGGCCTTTGGATGAAAGGTCCTCGAACAAAACTTTTCCAATTGATGATTCCTGTGGGAGGCAAAAAGATCTATGTCTGGCCTCCCCCACGCTTGGATTATCTCTGTAAACACCTGAGGATGCAACTTCCATTCGTGTGGATCTGTCATATTTCTGCTTAGATTGTCTGCCAGCGTGTTTTCCAATCCTGGCAAGTACTGTGCTTGAAGTTCGATTTGCCATTCCAGAGCCAAGTTCCAAAGAGTCATGGCTAGTCTGCACAAGTGGTATGAATGTGTTCCTCCTTGTTTGTTTATGTACCACATTACTGTGGTGTTGTCTGTTCTTATCAGTAATTGCCCTGGATGCAGGAGGTCCTTGAAAGCTGTAATTGCATTTATTACTGCTATCATTTTTTTTTTGATTGATGTGAAGGTGCTTTTCCTTTTAGGACCATTTGCCCTGAATGCACCTGTCCGTCATGTGCGCCCCCCAGGCGTAATCTGAGGCGTCTGTTGTGATGACTTGATTTGCTTGAGGCTTGCAGAATGGGAGGCCTGTGTTTGCTTGACATGCTTGGGCCCACCATTGAAATTCCTTTTGCAAACATGGAATTATTGGTATTATTGTTTCCAAACTGTGACTGTGTTGAGACCATAGGTTTTTTAGGTACCATTGAAGTTTTCTCATATGCAACTTTGCACATGGGATTAAAATAATGCAAGATGCCATGAAGCCCAGAGCCTGCAGGATTTTCCTTGCAGTAAGCCTGGTACATTTTGCTAGTATTTTGAAGTACTGAGTTAGCTGCCCCTGTTTTTCTGGTGTAAGATAGGCCATCTGGGTGTTTGTGTCCAAGTTGGCACCCAGGAAAATTATTTTCTGAGATGGTGTTAGCCTGGATTTCTCTTTGTTGATTGTGTATCCCAGAGAATGCAGTAACCGTGTTACATAGGCCAGATGTTCCAGAAGTATGTGCTTGCTGTCTGCTTGGATCAGGCAGTCGTCCAAATAAGGGTAAATTTGTATCCCTTAAAGTCTGCAGTAGGCAATCACTGATGCCAGGCATTTTATGAATACTCTGGGCGCAGTAGATAAGCCAAAGGGCAATGCAGAGAATTGATAGTGGATTGAACCTGCAAGAAATCTGAGGTATCTTCTGCAGCTTTGTCTGAATGGGACATGCAGGTATGCCTCCTTGAGGTCCAATGTTACCAGCCAAAACTCCTTGCCCAGCATGGGAAGAAGCTGCTGTAATGTGAGCATCTTGAATTTTGGTGCAGTAAAATGTGTTTAGGATGGATAAGTCCAAAATGGGTCTCCAGTCGGTTCCTTTCCTTGGTACCAGAAAAAGTCTGGAATAAAAACCTTGACCTTGTTCATGAGTAGGTACCTCTTGAATAGCTCTCATGCCTATGAGCTTTGAAATTTGTAGTTGTGCCTCTGCCCTTTGATTGTGTGGCAGGTTTGGCATGCCTCTCATTTTTGGAAGAGTGTGGAATTGAAATTTGTAGCCTCTGTTTATAACGTCCAGGATCCATTTGTCTGTTGTGACAATATGCCAATTTCTTGCAAATAATGCCAGCTTTCCTCCCAAACGTGCTGCCAGCTGAGACTTGCTTGGCATGGAAATGAGGGAGTCATTGGGTTTGTTTCCTGTACTGTTGTGCACTGTCTTCGCCACCTCTTGGTGCTGGAGTTTGCCATTGTCGGCCTCTATATGATCCTTGTGATTGCCCTCTGCCCCTTATGCGTCTGTATCTACCTCTTTGGGGCTTGTCAGTGGCTGGAAAGGACCAGTTTTTTGAAGGCCAATTTCTGCTAAAACGTGGTGGTTGGACCTGTAGAAAAGCTTTGACAGTTTGCATAGATTTGGCTTTTCTTCCATTTTCCGTAATATCTCCTCAGCATTAGTACCAAACAGCACATCCTTTTGTAAAGGAGCATCTAGAAGTTTAGCTTTCACATGATCAGGCAAGCTTTGTTCCCTAAGCCAGGCATGTCTATGAATGACTGATCCTGTAGCAGCAGCTCTACTTGAGGCCTCTAGGGCATCATAGCCACATTGTAAGGTGTGTTTACCCACTTGCTCTGCACTATGCATCATATCCTGCAACTCCTTCAAATCTGGTTGTTCAGGTTGAGACATTTTATTCCTTAATTGTGATAACAGGAACTGTTGATATTTAAGCATATGAAACTGACAATTTAAGGCCCTCATGGCTAGGGTGGCGAGGTATATACCTTTTTCCCCACCTTTCTAAGGATCTTGACTCTCTTCGCAGGAAGTGGATTCTTGACAGTAGAGGCCTTCAATCCCTTGGGGCCTTGAGAAATGGTTTCAGGGTCAGCATTATGGCTTTGTAGAGAAATTGGTGAGAGTTAGGAACTCTGTAGTACCTATCAGGTTTGACTGGTGCAGGAGGCAGGGAATCCGGGTTAAGGCAAGCCTCCGAATAAACATCATCAAGTATGTCCAAAACAGGAGGTATCGCCAGAGGTCTGTGTTGAGGTAACAAAAGAAATTCCCTAAGTCTTTTCTTGGAATCGAAAAGTCTTGGCCTTCCCAATGGAAGTGTTCCCTCAAAGTGTGCAAGGTTTCCCCAAAGGAAAAATCCTCAGGAGGAGATACAGAAGGAATGGACTGCTCTGCATCCGAATCTTCAAAAGGGGAGTAAGAGTGTTCCTCTACATCAGAATGTTCTGATAAAATGGAGCCCTGATCAGAAGAGGGAGAATCTTCCTCCACTCTGGGTCTCTTGTCTGGAGGGGGCTGAGAACCCCTGATAAGAGTAATTAAATCCTCAGCCATTTTAAGCATCTGTTTTTTAGGCATGGGGCCTGGAGAAGGGCCCTGTGCAACAGGCCTCTTGGGATGCCTGGCTGATTTGGATTTAGTAAAGGCCTTAATAGAAAAGGAAGATGAGGGTCTAAAGACACCATGGGTGGAAGTGGACCTGTCCACATTAGAAGGCTCAACACTCGCAATGGCTTCGGTGGTTGTAGTCTGGGAAAGGGCCGAGGTACCTGCGGTCTCGGTTACAGAAGACACCGCCAAAGGAGTATCGTTGGTAGTCAGGGACTGCAAAGGCATCTCGCTGAGAACCAGACCACGTGTAGCCGGTTTTGGCATGGTGTCGGTGGGGACCACGGACCTCGCGTGTCGGTCCTTGTCCTTGCATTTTTTGGACAAAACGGTTGTCGGAGTTTCCGACGACATTTTATAATCAAAGGCTTTACCAAAAAAGTGTTGGGCGAACTCCGCCCGATGCTTAATAGTGCGTTTATTGAAAGTAGCGCAAAAGCGACAGCCCGAGACATCGTGGTCTGGGCCTAAACAAGGTATCCAGAGGGAATGGAAATCCTTATGCGGTATTTGCTTCCCACAAGAAATACAATTATTAACTTTTTCTGACATCGGTCTGAGGCAAGAAAAGTTTCCCCAACGGGGTACTTAGCTTTAATGAAGACTTCGGTTTCCAACTTTTCGTAATTCAGGAGCTGGCCGACCGGCACTTGCGAACTGCTTCTGCTTCGGGCACCGTGCGGCAAAAAAGACTGAAGAACATGGCGTCGGCTGTGTCTTATATACTCCGGCCTCACTGACATCAGGAGAGAAAACGACAACAAGCGACGCCGGACCTAGACTTTGGAATTCGGCCGACCGAGGACCCGCCTGACGGCAGAGAACCCATCTGTGATTACTGCAGCTGTATGCACGATGAACATCCACCACCGTAACAGGTACAAGCATGCAAAATCTGAAGGTAATGCTACTCAATGCTAGAAGTCTAAACCTCAAAATGCACTCTCTCGAGGCACTCCTAAAAATGGAGAACATTGATATCTGTGCAGTAACTGAGACCTGGTTCAAGGCTTCAGAGAGCACCCCTGCAATACCACGCTACAACTCTTACCACACTTTTCGGCCAACAAACCAGGACCGAAACACTAAAGGTGGAGGAGTGTCATTATTCACCAAGATATTCACACCACCAGGCTAGTTGCCCAACACAATGCATCTGAAATTCTCCAGGTGCAACTAACACTAGGTAAGACTGCAATCCAAATTGTAGCTTGCTACAGATCCCCTACCATACCACCCCAAGATTCTCACTACACCTTTCTAAACATACTGGAAAATATTAAGATAGAACCAAACACTCTAATACTGGGTGATTTTAACTACTCTGCTATTAACTGGGAAAACTACTCATGTACCAACACCTTTGCCCAATGGTTCTTGGAATTCATAAATTCCAACGCCCTGGAACAACTAATCCATAATCCCACCAGGGGCTCCAATATCCTAGACCTGGTCAGTATCAACATGGGAAATCGATGCTCCACACCTATAGTCACCCCCTCGTTAGTCAGGTCTGACCATAAGCTAATCACTCTTAACATCCACATCCCACCCCCACCCCCCAGTAAGGAAACCTCCACAAAAAACTTATCCAAAGCCAACTTCATGCTACTCAAGTCAGAAGTGACAAACTTCATGACACCCATGCAGACGGGAACTGAAAGTTCAACTGTTGAATCCTACACTAAGGCACTGTATGAGCACATCCACTCATGCACGAATCGTGCCATCCCAAATAGAACCAAGATGCTCTCATCCAAAAAAAGGAAGCCAATATGGTGGTCCCCTGCCATAAACAAACTTTACAACAAAAGGAAGAAACTGTTGCAGAAAAGAAGAAAATCCCAGGATGCAAAAAACTCCCTTACCAGCCTCAGTAAGAAACTGAGATCCCTCATAAAATCCTCCAAAGCTAGTTACGAAAATAAAATTGCCAAAAATTTCAAAGACAACCACAAGGCATTCTATAACTATGTCAAGAATCTAAATGGCAATGCTCAGATCTGCTCTGAGTTAAAACAGAATGGCATTAAATATACTGATCCCAAGGATATTGCCAATATCCTGGCAGATCGATTCAGTGCCTTCACCCCCCTCTCACCCCCTAAATGGCCCATCTCAATACCGAAAGATTGCCAAATTCTGGTAATAACAGCCACACAGGTAAAAAACGCACTCTCCAAAGCTAAGAATGCAGCATCCATGGGAACAGAAGACATCCCAGGCTGTGTACTACATGAACTACAATATGAACTGGCACCTCACCTAAGTGTCATGGTTAATCATAGCCTCACCTCAGGTTTCGTGCCCACTGAGTGGCACAGAGCTACAGTTATCCCACTCGACATGGATGGGATCCACCTTGGATCCCATAAACTACCGTCCCATCAGTTTGATGAGCCTTATCTGCAAGGCCATGGAACGTATTATCATGGAACTTATAAACAAAGACATTGGCAACCTTCAAACACTGGACCCCACCCAGTTTGGGTTTGTGAAGGGCCAATCTTGTCCCCTGAACCTGATTGACTTCTTCAAATCAGTCTCCAGAACCATGGACAAGGGTAAGGTGGTCCACACAGCCTTTCTAGACCTTGCCAAGGCCTTTGACACCATCCCCCACTCTGGAATCATAGATAAACTTACTAAGCTTGGCATTAATCCCTACATCACCCAATGGGTTGCTAACTGGCTTATTGATAGAACCCACACTGTAAAAGTAGCCGACTCCAAATCCCGCTCCAGACAAGTGACAAGTGGAGTGCCTAAGGGTTCAGTCCTGGGACCGCTCTTGTTTGGCATCTACTTCTCTGAAGTACAGGCCAACACTAAGGGACTAACAAAGTTCGCAGATGACTGCAAACTGGGAGCCATTATTGAATACACAAATTATGTGGATACTCTACAAAAGGGCCTTACAGAAACAGATGCTTGGTGCCAGAGCCATGGGCTCAAGCTCAATGCCAAGAAATGTATAGTTATCCCCTTTGGGAAAAAACATGTACCCGTGAATTACCATATAGGTGGCTGTACACTAAACATGGAAAGTGTGATAAGAGACTTAGGGACACAGGTGGACAGTGGTCTCACCTTCGATAACCACATTGCCACAACAGTCAGGAAATCCTTCTATGTGGCACACCTCATCACTAAGGGCTTTTCATCCAAAAAAAAAGGAGGTCATTGTCCCACTGTACTCATCCCTCATTAGGCCCATTATAGAATACAATGCCCCGTTTGGTATGTACAGCTCAAAACATCTGCAACAACTGGAAAGGGTGCAGAAATACCTCACTAAAAGAATCACAGGCCTAAAGCAGATGCCCTACGCTGACCACCTTAAAAAACTCCAGCTATACTCTGTTGCATATCGTCTACTCAGAGATGATGTCTGCTTAACATAAAAGGCAGTGTCAAACCCAGAGCTGTTGGACATGCTACACTTAAAAAAATCCCAATCCCTCAGAGCCACATGCTCCAGGGATCTAAACCTTGTCATCACAATAAACAAAACATGCTGGAGGGATAGGTTTCTGACCCAGAGACTACCCAGACTCTGGAATAGATTGCCCATACATGTCAAGCAGAGTACCTCTTTGGCCCTCTTCAAAAGGAACCTTGACGATTGGATGGGAGAAAGGAAATTCACTCCGGGGATCACGTCAGTCACCCTGCTAGACAGGGGTCCAGGGAAGTAAATAGTGTGGGAAGAAATAGCCAGGGAATTGTTATGGCTAGGCTTGTATAGGCCCTAGGGCTGATAGCCTAGTACCAACCTATGAACCTATTTATAAATTGCCCTTGTTTTTGCCTGGGTTTGGCCCTGTTGTACAAGGTGGATTTTGTTGTCATTTGTCCTCATTTTATCTGAGCTTGAATCAGGGGGCATACATGTGACTTCACTTCAGGTTGACTGTTGCTGATTCTGGAATTAGTGGTTGTGGTTGTTCTTCCTGTTGAGAGCAAGAACAGTTTTGACATTGCATAACTGAACTAATTTGTCCTGAGTTTTAATTACTAATCATCTGCCTGCTGTTCCCTTACTGGTGGTTACCAGCACTTTTCCCTTTAGACAGGTGTTTGCCTATAATATAAGGAACACAGTTGTATGGACTGGTGTTTTATAGTGCTGAGCCTTGGTGTACTGGAATCCTACTGTGCTAACTGGATTTTGTTACTGCACTACCATTCCTTCACCTGGATTTGGACCTGCTGCACTATGCACAGCAGAATGTAATGAGCTGTACTTTACTTACAGCATCATCAGAATAATTCATTTCATGCCTTTGCCTTGGAATTAATCAGGTGTGACTACAATTTTCTGCATTTCTTGGTGTTTTTCTGAGGTCCTTCAAGTTAAATCTGAAACTCATGATGTGGTTCATCTGTTTAATTGCAAATCCTTTTACATAATCTTTGCGATAGCATCGGTTAAGTAGCCACTAATATCGGGTTACAGGTTGGTCTGTTGCCTTCTGCTGCCAACCTACATGCTTTAGGAATGTTAAGACACTGCAACAAGTGCTTCCTGTTTACTGGCTATCACTTACTTTTATCATCTACTGATACTGTTTCGGAGAGATTTAAATACTTGGTACATTTGGAGTGCAACCTTTCACTGTTTTAAATATTAACTCGTCATATACTTCAAGATTCTGAATTCAGGTTCACTGACACTCTGGTCATATTTGATAAAATCAGTCATTACATAACCGCAAACAATAAGCAGCATATCATTCCATCGCAGACACCTAAAAACAGACCCATTCTTGCCAAGATCGTTAAAAAACATTACCTAACCCACTAAGATCTTATCTAAACAAACATTGTCCAGGTTACACTACTGACTCTTTATCTGTGCTTTCACCTGCAATGAAAGTTCGTTACCCTGGCTCGATGCCTACTACTCCCATAAGCCCTCCCAAGGCTGTACCCCACATGGTAATGTGTTAGTAATAGGTGATTACAATTAGGCACACTAATGCTCTGCTCACCAGGCTGCATAGGGACAGTGGCATGATCAGCTGTGTCTGGTGTGTCAGGATTCAGAATATGACCAGAGTCCTTGAGTCATTCCACTTGTGTTACCCACACTGGGTGAATGGCCTTAGTTACTTCATCCCGAGGATATGCACATGTCAGAGGCAGGTAAGTCAGTTGTTTTGAGCAACATATTGTCTTCTCTGAAAATGATGCCACAATTTCAAACAAAAAAAAATGACATATCAGGGGAATCCAGTATGTCTCAGCATTGGCGATGATGAGTGACAGTCTGGCCTGCTTTGCAAGTATGTCACTCACCTCTCTCCTCAGGGCTTCTTCATACTGGCAAGGACCCTTTCTGGCCCCACAGTGCCTCTTTTAAGAAATTTTCACTTCTTAGACATTCTTACCTAGCAAATTTAAATAGTAATTCATGCTACCACTCAACCAAACCTAACACCTCTCCCTCTCTCTCTAACTCTGTTTTATTCCTCTACCTTTCTACTCTACCTCCAAAACATAAACTATATACCCAAGAACCTGTTTGACATTATAGTTTCTGTTTTTATAATAATGCATATGCCTCCTTTCTGTACTATGTATTGCACTGTATACTGTATAATTCTATGGCTCATAATATGCATCTTGTGAAGCTTTTCTCCCCAAGCCTCTGCTGAAAAGGGACAGCATCTTCTTCCCAGTCAGACTTTCCTGGTCAGCAAATAAAAAATGACAATAACATTAATAATGTACAAACATCAAATGGGAGTCTCATACAACTAGCAACTATGTCCATTATTTTCTAACACCAACTCTCTGGATCAAACTGCCCAAGTCCTCACGAGAGGGAGAAACATAGCTGACCTTGTCCTGAAGAATGCCGCCTTTGCCTACATGGCTACTAATGTCAATACCCTCCCTGATCAAATCTGACCATGTGATTATCACATTTTCCATCAAAATTATAACCAAATTCTCTGCAAATTCAACTGCATTCAGAGATTATTTCAAAGTCAACCTTACATGTCTATCTGAAAGTCTTAAGAATTTCAAAAGTGCTTTGTGTCCAAGTGACTAGATTATAAAAGCCAATTTAAAGAAGGCAATTCTTATTATACACAAGTATGGAGGAGTTAAGGGGTAAATGCCTATGATGAACTTTCGGTAAACAAACTTTATAACAGGTGCAGACATTTACATTGTTAATATAACATTTTTCGGGTCTATGTCAAATATTCGAACTTTCAAAATGTTGAATACCATATGTTTGAGACCATATGGCTGATATTTGAAAGTTCGAATACTAATAAAAAAAAAAAAAAAAAACATACACTAACAGTGGGAGAAGGGGGGCAAACCTCCTGCACCCCCCACACCCCCTACTTAAATATACCAACTCCGATACCACACTTCTGTGCAGAAAAGGGAAATTCTCCCATTCTGCACCGTACAACGCCATTAAAAGTCAACCTTCAAACACTTGAAATGTCGCACACATGGTCTCGACCATATGTCGTTCAACATTTCAAGCGTTCGTTTAATTGACATAGACCCCATTTTCCACCATTAGTCAGAAAGAAGAGGATAAGTAGTGATACTAAATGCATCTTTACGAAGAGTAAAGCATAATATAAACCAAAGGTAACAAGCTTTATAGGATAATTACAAGGATTCTTTTACTGTAGCACATTCACACTCTTATGATACTGACCAACAAGCAGATTTCTTAGGCCTAATTCACTGGATCTCCAACAAAAGCCTTCTCAACTTCAGCAAAACAAAAACTATGATTTTTGGTACCAAGCAGGAACTTTGAAACGAAAAGGCCAAAAATCTTTGCATATTTATGACAACAGCATTCCCACACAGAATACTACCTCTTTTGAATATCTTGGTATTTGACTTGATATCTCCCTTTACTTCTCCATCCACGTTGACTACACAAGGAAGAAGGATATCTCTCTCTATTTTTGGCCAATAAAATAAAAAATAAACTACACATGCAACCAAACAACAACCAAGAAAACTTGAAGATTTACTACCCAGTGCCCTAAAAATGAGCAGTACTGTAAAAGACTGAGAAAGCAAAATGGTTACCCGTTCAGCAAAGCGTTGACCTTCTCCCCCAGGAAAGCCTTGACAACCTCAAGGGTACTCAGAATTACTACAGTACTTTCCATCTAATTCTTTCTAATTCAAAGTTGCATCTGAACAAAAAAAACAAGACAGTTCCTCACAGAACTAAAGACCAAACGGACAATCTTGAGAAACTCAACTCTTTCTTTTTCAGGATGATGGCACCAGTACCCATTAAGCCTTTAACATGCACAGTAAATGTATCCCTTACATAATTTATCATACTTTCTCTTCTAAAGCACACATCTGTTATTCCTCTTTGACTAAAGTTTCCAACATCAAAAATGTAACTGATTTTGGGCTCATCTCTAATCTTTGCTACCAAACTATTGAAGAAATGAGTGTATAAATGATTAATGGAACAATGGTTCAAACATGGATTGGCTGACTAGTCATGATGTGGTTTCAGAAATGGGCAGAGCATTCAAGACAGTGATACAATCTGTGACACACCATATTTGATCAATATGGAAAAAGCGTATTAATTCAGCAATGGTCAAGGATTATGAAGAGCTTTTGAAACCGTGGATTGCACTATTTCTTCTAGAGCAAATTACAAGTTGTGGATTTATCAGTGACTCAGTTTGATAGTTCAGCAGCTACTGATATGACCACACATTCATAAGGTCAGTAGGAAGCAGTACTCAGAACAATTCCACATTTCACAATCACACTACATGCAGATGACCTCATGCTCCTACATGAAGCGACTGTATTTCTCATCCAAAAGGTTCTCCAAGATGATTTTAACCAAGACGCTCACGATAAATCTTGAAAAATTAGTAACAATACACTTTGGCACATCACAAAATGTGGTCAAGCAGACCCATTACTTACAAGGAACCAAGAAGGTACTCTTATAAACCAAATGAGTACTTTCACATATGTACACATTTGGAACCAAGAAGGTACTCTTATAAACCAAATGAGTACTTTCAAATATGTACACATTTGGTTGGATCATAATCTGAGCTTAAAGCTACATACAGAAACAGATATCAAGAATGTTTATTTGGAAACTGAAGGTCTGATACAGACACTCTAGTCTCATGACTCATGACCCTTTAAGCTGGAAAGGCTATCAAAATTAACATTTATCACCAGACATGACTACTCCTCCTGCTTGTGGTCCTTCAGCCTCCTCATAATATGTACTTATTGCAGATAACAGCCAAAAATATGGTTTGAATCAATTGAATACTACTACCTATCCTTGCAAAGAGCATCCTATCTATGATCAAGCAAGTTTGTTTTTAAATGTGATGTTTTGAGTTTTGCAGCTTAAAGCTGAGAATATTTAAAAACAAACTTGCTTGATCATGGATAGGATGCTCTTTGCAAGGATAGGTAGTAGTATTCAGTTGATTCAAACCATATTTTTGGCTGTTATCTGCAATAAGCACATATTATGAGGAGGCTGAAGGACCACAAGCAGGAGGAGTAGTCACGTCTGGTGATGTTGTTGTTGAATCCGTGGTGGTGGTGTTGCGGTAGCATTGTCGCCTCACAGTAAGACGCTGTCCGGTTCGATTCTCAGCTAGAGCGTCTTCTGCATGGAGACATGCATGAATGGGTGTACCTTCATTGAAGGTTGTGCATCAGGGCTGGTAATTCGGCACGTAAAAATCAACTACCAATCATTAGCGGATCGGAGTTCCGCTGTGGCGATCCCTAACCGGGAAAAGCCGAAAGACACAACAACAACATCACCAGACATGACTACTCCTCCTGCTTGTGGTCCTTCAGCCTCCTCATAATATGTGCTTATTGCAGATAACAGCCACAAATATGGTTTGAATCAACTGAATACTACTACCTATCCTTGCAATATTCCCAGCTTTAAGCTGCTAAACTCAAAACATCACCATCAGCCAGAAACTCTTACTTATAACCCGTAACTAACCTCCGAGATCTACTATTGCAGTCCCAGTTCACTTATTTAACCTGCTTTTACTCTAGCACTTGGGGAGAAGGCACAAACTGGCGAAAAAATAAATAAACTACAGATAAAGATAAAGGCCACAAGCAGCGAAACAAGTGCTGTGTGTAGTCTGAAGACGTCTTGCTCATTGAAGCAAGACAAAAGCACTTACATTTATTGTTCTTTTTAATAAATCCTGTTGCAGTACTTGTTTTGCTGCTTGTGGCCTTTATCATTTCTTGGGGAGAAGGCATTTGGAAAAACTGCACCTGAAAACTGGGATAAACTTCAAGCTAACATCAGAAATGAGTAAAATATTATCTCCTTTAATTAAAGACTGGAACATACCTATCAGATGCCTATAAATGCACTACTTAGCAATTACCTGCAAATGTAAATTGTCTTTGTGACAATAGGTAATGGAAAATTCTAACTTGGCCTCTCAGTCTCTTGACAATGCTGTCATTTCACATAAGAATGTCAGCAACTTGGCAGCTACTTTAATGCACAAATGTTTTTTGTTCTTTTGCAGACTGGTTAGTATTTTAATGATCTTGTCAAATGTCATCTAAATTGGACTGAAATCAACTACAAGTTAAATGTTTTTACTATATTGTCAGGTACTGCTATGTAATGCATTACTATTTGTGTGTCTCTGGCCTAGGTGGCAGCTAAAAACAGTACCCGGCTAAAAAGGGTCTGTTGACCAGTTTGTTTAAATGGTTCCGTATATGTAAGTGCCAAATCTCATCCTGGTGTAATTGAAAAAAGTCTAGTGTTGTGTAATGCATTACTTTCTGTGTGTATCTGGCTTTACTAGTAGGTAAATAGGTTCTTTTGAACAGTTCCTGAATGACTAGGGTCTTTTGACTACTAGTTCACTTATCCGGGTAAGTAAATAAGTAAGCTAATAAGTGTGATATACAGTTAAGGCATACACAGCAAAAAAAGCTTACATCTTGCACTGCAAGCACTCTATAAATGCCTGCCATTTTTCTGTAACTAATGTACACTACACAACAAAAAATAAACTATACTGCAGAATCTAAATCATAACCTGTGACCAGGCAGCAAACGGAAAAGCTGTAGGCTGTGAAATGTCCATAATTCATAAAGTGCACTATCTGAGAGCCGGTTACTTCTCAGAAAGCTTTTTTAATCTCAGAGGTAGCAGCACAGAAGCTGGGTGACGACAAACACAGAACAGTTACTATAGTACTACTAGAACCATCAGCTACCTAAAGCAGTACTTAGAATAATAAATATCAATTACACCCAGTTTAAGCACTAACAAATATAAATTAACTAACTCCTGGAAGAAACTGCCTCACACTCTAAGCAAGTAATGCTATGTCTAGTATGATGTTAAATTACTTAATTGAAATATAAATGTCATCGGCAGAAGGTGTAACCTCACCTGCTTATAACAAATGCAACTCTACATAAAACTTGGGAACACATGTCTGTCATTAGCATAAGCAAGTTCCTTAAACATACTGATATTAACACAGGATGCATACAGTTCTACTTGTGAAACCTTTACTTTTCTGGCAGCTACAAATTATATCTCTAGTTACACGCAAGTTAGTAGACATAAGGAGGTACCATTTCAGAAATCTAATATCCTATACAATGTACATATCTGGACTGCCAACAAGAGTCCTCTGTATGCTAACACTGTACCATGCATGTACAACCCTAATGGGGGGATAGATATATAGTATCCAGACTCTGAAAAAAACACCAAAGGGGTATAAACTACCAAATGAGTATGGAAACAGTAACATGATGTCAATGAGACATCTACAGTCCCACAGAGCATAAGCACTGGCTACAAATATTGAAAGTGAATTTCTATGTGACGACCTCTGAAGCAACAGAAAAACTCATTCCACAGCACATGACTGACCCTGTTCTGCAATGAGGGTAACTATTACGTGCTGCTATGTTGCATTTGTTTCAGCACTGCATGCCATACAGCTCCACTTATCTTGCACGTTGTTAATAACAGTCAGGTAAACTGAATGAGCCAAAGCAAATGTTACCTGCCATGTGCTGAAGTAGGCACCAAGAGGTCCAGCACAGAAAAAAATAAATAAAAGACAGGCAGCCTCACATCTGAATATCAGCAAATCTGAGGTATAAGAGGGATGTCTCCTCATGTTATCTTTGGTTCTTTCTTGCCCTAGAAGCCTGTAGGAATCAGACTGATCCAGAAAGTACTAAATGCACAAGTGGACAAGGGAGCAAACATTTCACCCTTCTATGGATGTCTAATAAAAAGACCCCCCCCCACCAAAGATGTCTTTCCAAATCCTAGGTCAACCTGGGGCAGAGGGTGCCTTGTCGTAGTAAGACAAGGAAGAGGAGGAGAGGGAAAGGGGGTTGTTTTCTCATCTCAGCTCTTAGATGCCCACAGGACAGGAAGAAGAGGGGTAGAGGAAGGTAGATATTACTGCAACAGGGACCATACTTGAACATCAACAACTGTGGTAAGTTCCTAAAACAGCTGCACTACGTTCATAATGTGGCTCCCTGGTGCAGTAGATTTAATATTTGAGAAGATTCCCAAGCTCATGGACCCCTGGGTTGCTGGCCCTAAGAAGGTGCTGACTGAAGTAACCCTTGCAGGATAGCTATGACAAATCCTGTCCCAGCTCTAAAGGCACTGTTCATGTTGTAATGCTTAGAGAAGGTATGGACTGAGAAACTGAGGACTAAGAAGCTGCTATTAAATGGGACCCAAGTACTGAAGCCACTCTAAGGAAGGTATTATTGGCAGATCTGGCCTTTACCTACATGGGCATGGTCTTGTTATGAAAGGACTAACAGAAACAGATAAAATGGGCCCACCATTCCAGGATGGTCTGTTTGGAAACAAAACTTACCTCCCTATAAATACTATCCAAACTTTCTGATCTCCACCTGTCATCCCCCCTCTATAAACTGGTTCACTAGTTACTTATCAAACAGACAAGAATCTATACGATGGCAACTGGTCACCTCTCCATTTCTACCCATCAACACCGGTGCTCCCCAAGGTTCCATCCTGGGACCCCTCTTGTTCAATATCATCACTAACACACTACATACAGCTACTAACCTCTTTACACTCTTACAATATACCAACAATTCAACCCTTATCACCACCGCACGCAGTATCCCAGAACCACTTGCACATACCCAGGACACCTTCACCTCCATTGACACCTGGCTCACTGATAATCAATTAATAATAAACCTAAAAAAAAACAATGCTTCTACTTTTCCTTCCAAAAAATCATTCATCTTAAATTTGTACTAGTTTCTGTTTAATAAAGTCGAAGTTTGTGGTATTTGTGGCTCCAAGTGCTTCACTTCATATTTTCATCTTAAATCCTCCTTTGCTATTTCCTCACTTAACAATACTACCATCACACCTGAACCCTATACTAAATTACTTGGTGTAACTATCGATGATGAACTAAAGTTCGACATACATATCAATCAATGTATAAAGAAAACCAACCAAAAACTTGGACTTCTGTACTGTAATCATAAACTACTCTTACCCTACACCAAACCCTCCCTTGTTGTATCTCTCTTCTTACCCTGTCTTCTGTATGCAGCTCCAGTACTCACTAACCTTCAGTCATCTCTCCTCTCCAAACTAGAACAAACCTGCCACAAAATAGCTAGATTTGCCTCCACCCAACCATATAAATCACACCACTGCCACACTCCTAAGTCTTTACTCTGGCCTGAATTCCAAAAACAACTTCTTCCACAATTACACATTACACACTCTATACTCTACAACCCTACATCCTGTCCCTCCATCTCAAACCTAGTTATCACTCTATAACCCCCATCGCCAGCTTTCAACATCTGACAAAAATCTTCTCATCATCTACAAACCCAGTAAAAATATTGGTAAATCTCTTTATAAATTCTCTGTTGCTCATACCTGGAATGCCCTCCCTTATAATATAAGAATTATCCCCCATAAAGCCCAATTCAAACTCTAACTTAAAAACTACCTACTAAAGACCTGGTCCTGTCCTTGTCAAACTCCTACTTGACATCTTACTGCTCTCCTGTTAATTCTATCTCCCAACTCTCTGCATACATCATATTTTTCGATTTGTCTCTCTAATACATCTACTACTGTAGACCTACAACCTGATTCTTGTAAATACTGCTGTACATAGACATATTGCTGAAACAGGTATACATTTCTACATGTGAACATTTTAATGCTGTTCTATAGTAACACTATGCAACTTGTACACAACTCTTTAAAATTGTGATTTTTTTATTTTCTATGTATAACAACCTCATATTTTTACCTTTGTAAATATATATCTGTTTTTATATTGTGAAATGTATCTGAAGCTTTTCTCCTCAGGTCTCTACTAAAAATGGGCCCCTGGCTCAGTTGGACCAACCTGGTTAACAAATGGCAATAAATAAATAAATAAATAAATATAATTAGCAAAGGATCTAAACAACTGCTGTTGTTCTAATGTCTTTTGTCCAGTCCAGTTAAAAATCTCTATCTATAAATATTCAGGGACTGTGGAATCATTTCCTCTCTGTTGTGAGGCCTAGGAAAAAATAATGGAAGAAAAATGACCTGATTCAAAGACAATTGTGTTAACACTTTGACCATGAAAAAAGGTTTTGTGGCGAGACTAACCTTATCCCTGTGGAAAATTAGAAAAGGTTCTTTGCCTGAAGTTCTGAAATCCTCCTGGTTGAAATAAAAGCCATTACGAGGACAGCTGTCCAGATCAGAAGCTTCAAGGATGTAAAACAGCTGATTTAGAGAGGGGTAATATCAGTTTTTCAAGGACACAGTTGAGGTCCTAGGGTGGAATAACTTCCTTTTTGGGGGGTTCCAGTGCAGGACCCCTTTATGAACTGTTTTACATGCAGCAAGGAATGGAGGAGGATCATAATGGAGGCAGGAAAAAATAGCAGAGTCAAGTACCTTTCCAAAGGCAGAAAACCATCTGGTTTGTAAAGGTGTGATACACATTTGAAAATCATGGAAGGAAAGGTCTGGATTGGGTTCTGACCCCTCCCTTTGGCACCAGAGGGAGAATCTCTTCCATTTAGCTGGGTAATATTTCCTTGCATTTGGTTTTCTAATCTCCTTTAAGACAGTGATCATGTTCTTGGAGAAAGTGCCAGAAGGGAATGAGAATTAAATCATGCAGTCACAGTGTCATTAGGCTGGTGTGTATGAATGAACTCTTGTTTTGAATCAAGGGGTTCACATGCTAAGGCAGCAGGACTGGCTCTCTTCAAGAACTAATGCTGCTTTGGCCAAAAGAGAACTGCACATAGCATTTCTAGCGTGTCTGCCTTAATCTTTTAAATTATCCCAGAGTAGGAAATGGATTGGATAAAAATTATATGAAAACAGACTGTCTCAGCTAATTAATAAGATGTCAGCACCCTGGAACAATATATATTTTGTGTTTGTTTCCTTGAGAAACAAGATCTGTTTCTTTCACACCCCACAGGTAGATAAGATTCAGAAAGACATCCCTGTATGTGAGGGTCCATGTCTCTCTCCTGCAGAGCTGATCTATAAAGAAGGCACGTGCCTTTCCCTGAGGGTCATTTGACACCTAGGCCAGATTCCATGCTCACATTGCCAACCCAGACAAGAAATATAACTGATTAACCCACTGTTTCTTATTGTGACGCATCACAGATGTGTTGCCCATAAGGATGAACATGATCCTTGATTTCTAAATGGGTTTTGAGGCCATGATGGTTAGTATTACAGCTACCATTTGCTTTATGCTTATGTGTTTTCTTCTTTGTTCTTTGTCCCAGACTGTCTGGATCCTTAGATCCCCTGAGTGAGGACTTTTCAATTAATGCCTAATGGAGGTTCATGTGTTGTACCCAACATGAAAACTCTTTCTTGGTATGAGAAAGAGAGGGATGGAATGCTGCCAAGACTGGTCAATACTAGTACTACATCTGTTTCTGAGGTACCACTGAAGTTTCCTGATATGCATCTTACCAGAAGGACCATCAAGACTGAGAGCCATGTAAACCAGCCTCTTGAGGAACTCCCCTGCACTGATCTGGCTTTGCTGTGTTACAACTGTGAAGTAAATGGTAAGGAGCAGACATTTTCTTGAGGGAGGAAGAACTTCTGGTTAATGTTGTCCAGACAGACACCAGAAACTTCTCCTGAGTAGTAGTTGTGAGTTTGGCAGGTTCAAAGAAAGCTCTAGGTTTTGGAAGTAAACCAGGGTGAATTGTTGTGCCCTCTGCCCCTCTTCTAGGATCAGTGTCTGAATCAGAGAATTATCAAGATATGAAAAGTCCTGTAGATGGCACAGTCCAGAGCCAAACACTGGGAATACTCTGGGTGCAGAAGATAAACAAAAGGGCAAGGAAGTGATATGAAAGTCAAGCCCCTGCTTCAGATCTATAGTAACAGCCATCATCCATGGCTATAGGCATGTGTGGACACACAACGTTCAGCTCCAGCATGACCCATAAGGACTTGGAAGAAAGAGGAAGGAAGTAAGATTAGTATCCTGAACTTTAGTACTATTAGAAACTTGTTTAAATTTGACAGGTTTAAGATGGGTCTCCGTGGCCTATCTTTTCTTGAGACCAGGAACAATCTCAAATAGCAGCCTGTGCCTTATTATTTTAGCAGCCTGCACCTTATTATTTTTTGGACTCTCTCTCAGTTACCTGTAACAAAACGTTTTGTAAAATAAATCAATTTAAGTGTCTTTGTCCCTTGGGAACTAACTGGATACCTCAGAGCTTCTGCTTTTTTTAGGAATTGAAGCCTGAAGCCTTGTGCCAATATTTTCATTTGTCTTGTATAAACGGTTTCCACCTCTGTGAAGCAGAACAATCGGCCCCTTATTCTTTAGTGCTGATGGAAGGGGGAGAGAAGTTTAGAGGGGGAATAGGTTGGGATGTCATTTGAGGGATAGGAATAGGTTGGAGTGAAGTGAGTCATAGCAGTTTCTTAACAGTGTCTTAGTCCTGAGACCCTCTGGATTCTCTTTCTGATCAGCTATCCAATTCTTCTTGCACTCGAATCTCCTACCACTTCTCTGGTTACTTTTTCCTGCCTCTGGTGGAAAGGTCAAATCTTTCTGGTGGTAGTTGCAGCTGTACATATAACAAGGAAGTGAAACTACCATTTTGCAGAATGTATGCTCTTCCTTCCAATTCTCCACTGGTCTCAAACATTTTTTCTACAGGGGATCCAAACAGCAGCTTCTTCTCCTCTGCTACATTAAGGAATTGGGTTCTGACATTATTTGGAATGGGACAAGTCTCCCTCAGCCAGGCACACGTCTAAAAGACTCACCCAGTGGCTGCTGCACTGTATGATGCATCCACAGCATCATAACCACACACGATACAATGTCTGCTAGCTTTAGAGGTTCCATGGCATAATTCTTATATCTTTCATGTATTTATCTTCAGTTTCCCCAATCTTGTCCTTGACATGAAACAGGAGGATCTCAATAAATTTGTGTTTGGCACTTTAAACCCAGAAGGCTACAGTAGCTGTAGTACAAATTTTCTTTCCAAAGTGCTCATGTATCGTACTTTCCTTGTCATTGAGAAGTACACTCTTGACTGGAACTCCACTGGACCCTTTCCTAGCATCCAGGAACACCACAGATGGATCAGCAAAAAGATTTTTGTATAGGTGCCTGCAGGAATCCACAATTCTATGGAATCAGTCGGCCTTCCTGGGATTAGAGGATTGGGGTGATGATCCAGAAATAGAGTGACAAAAGCAACCTCTATGGCTTCATTCACTAGAGAAATTATTAATGGTTTACAGTCTAGGAGACCCAGAAGTGCTTTGCATCTCTTCTTCGCATCAGAAAACTCTACAGATTCCCTAAAGTGATCCTTCACCCTACAGATGGTATCACCAAATGAGACACCCTCTGGCAGGAAAAACAGAGGCCTGTGTGTGCTCAGTGTCTGAGTCACAGCAGAAGTAGAAAAAATCAGAGAAACACATGCCAGCTCATTCTCCTCAGAATGAGACTCTGTGGGGGTGGGGGTGGGGGCTGTATTTCCAATTTTTGCACAGGAAACCTTGACAACAAACACTGGTCTGTAGACTGAGCAGGTCTATAGGAATAAGGCAAAATCCTTGGCTAGCTTCACAAGATTCAGACAGGGGGCCTGGGAAGGAGAGAAGATCTGCTCAACTCAAGCTGTGACAGGACAGTAGGTATCTGGGATTTGAGTTACCTGGCCTTACTTCTTAGAGTGGCAACCTCCTTACAATCCTCAGAATACAAGCAGGTAGTCTGGACTGCTACCTTGATGTTGCCAGCATCCTTTCAAAGACTCTAGGAATACTACTGTCACGCTTGGTAATTATAAAATAAACTTCATACCCAGAGGCCTGTGGGAAGAAATCCAGACCCACTGATACTGGAATGGTTTTGGCTAAAGAGTACAGGCTATTGTCCAAGTGCATCATGGCTAGCAAAGCCAGGGGCATCAGTTATTGTAGGCATCCAAGGCTAGGGCTGCAAAAGTGATTCTTTGGAATCAAGTGCGTCTAAGAAGAGGGAAAGACTTCAGACACATGGGACTTGTGATACTCCTCTCAAAAGCACTTCTCAGTTGCCTTGCACTTTTTCAGAGGTGCACCAGTGGAAGAGCAGGTTGATGCCATGGATTTCCTAGACAAGGTGTCCAGCTCTTTCCTGTCGAGGTAATATTAGAGAAATGAAGCTCTATGCTTTATTGCCTTCTTAGTGAACAGTGCACACTAGGAAGAAGAGGAGCTATTTTGCCTCCTCCACAGCCAAAGGAAAAATTGACTAGGACCATTGTTGTGTGAAATTTGTTCCACACAGGTAATGCAGTTATTATTTTTCTTAGTAATTTCTATCATCTAATGCCCATAATGCCTGCCTAGAATTACAACAAGGATTTTCTCCAAAGGAGAACATATCTGCCTGTTCTGGAATCCAAAGGCTGAAATGATGAATTACTTACACACAGGTGTGCTTTAATATGCTCATCAACTGCTTCGACAAAGAACTAAAGATGGCTTAGAAAGATATCCCTCTTGTGCTTCAGATGTATTAATATCCATGTAGAAAGGCACCCTACGAGTCTCAAGTGGGAAGGGGGAAAAGTTCCGGATGTCGAGACAGATGTCAAATCTTCTGCAGTAGAACTCCCTGACATAAAGACTACTGTGACAGTGTGCCAAACAATAAACTTTAATAATCATTAACTGTTTATACTTACCCAGCTGTATCACTGGATTTCATTAAATTATTTTTAAGTATGCTGTACTTAGTTTGAAAAACCATGTGAGGTACTCTCAAGAGAATGGGCTTGATTTCGTCTAGTGAAATACTGATTCTGACGATCACAAGGGGTTATCAGGAAAGTAGCTCAAGTAATAGATGATGCAAGCACAACTTCAGTTTTAGTATGAGATATTCTAACAGACAAAAAGACACTAAAGAATTAAAGCATTCAGTTTGTTGCAGTCATAAATTTGGTTTCTGCTCAGTGATGACGAGAAACAATGAGAAAAAAAGGCATCAGTATTTCATTTCTGTTCAAGTAAGGATTACTTCATTTAATGACCAATAAAGGAGTGATTAGCCAGGAAGAGATGAGCAAAAAGAATAACATTGCTGTTTACATGAAAAACATTTATCCAATAAATACCTTAACTACTTAGCCTGTAGATTCAGATTATGTCTGCCATTATTCTCATGTGTCTTTTTAAATATGTTGCACTCTTGGACTTTTTGACAGCTCCTCAGAGGCAGTTAAAATGTTTCTGCCATGGTATCCTATCCATTTCTTAAGAAACGGACTGCCAGTGGCATTACTAAAATAATTCTGCATAGGAAAATGTGGTATGAAAAAGCCCCGTGTCAGCTGCTACTGAATGCTACCTGTAGTGCCCATGCAGTATTCAACTTCTTTCTGAACTGGAGTTGCACATGTCACCCTGCACCTCTTATGTGATTTGGGAAGTCTCAAGTCATGCAAATGAAATGTAAACATTAGCTAAAACTGAATTATTAATGTACACATAGCGGATCACACTAATATGACTTAAACTGTCAGAATGACCAGGAACATGGCAACTTAGTTCAATACTATGAAGTGAAAGTCACTATGTTTTGGAATGAAGAACCAGAGAAGTGCATCAAAACATGGAGTGCAGCTGTCTGGCAGTGTGGTGGAAATGGGACCTTGGCGTATTGTTTGTGGGCAGGATGCAGAGATCCGTGTTTCAATAAAGACAGAAGCAATTAAATAATATGGGTATACTGCACAATATGGATGAAACTTCTTCAGGAGGACTTGGGGGTAATATTTTACTAGCACGTCAGTAATCGGGTATTAATAGATTTATGCCAAGCATACCTAAAATGGCCAGTTAGACAGTTGTAGCAGCTGCACTACAAACAGGCAAAAATTTTACAGGGAGTCCTAGTGTAAAACTTTTCTGGACAGTTGTGAGAACACTGGGCATGAATCGGATGCAGAAGATGACAGAAAGAAATAATGGGACTGGAACATTTAAATGTGTGGTACGAATAAACATAGTATGAGCATGGAGAAGAATGGTTGGGAAATAAGGGAAGTATTATCTCAGAGTAACCGGCCGCACTAAACACACTATGGTAATCTGACAGACATTCACAAAAATCCAGAAAAAAACCTAGAATGCTATGCCAACAAGACATGACAGCCCATAAATGAGCATCTGGAGTCAAGAAAAGATGGGAAGAAATGAGTGACAGAGGTAATCTATGCTGAGCAGCAATAACGTGAATGTTTGAAATGATGGAAGAGCTACAAAACTGACATGCTTATCAGACCACATCTCCTTTCCTGTTTTTTATTTGCATATCTGTAAGATGCCATCTGAATGACAGTGTATGATCAGTCAGACTGCCAAAAGTTATAGAGCATTCATTTGATGGTGTCTGAGCTACTGATAAGCTAGCTATAACAGTGAGCTACTTATATTCCAGACCTATGAATTACCTTGTAAGATACAAGGTGACCTGCTGTGTGCCATATAAAAAGAAATCACTGTAGGGTCACCCCTTCCCCCATAAAACCAGGCTTGGCTTATGGCTGCACCACTTTTATAACATACACTTCTTGACATATGTGAAATGTCAGTCTTCTTGACCTTTCTACAACACACCCAATCTCACAAATATCCTATATTTCTCAAATTCTGGATGAGAAAAGTCAAACTAGTATATGCATATTCCATTTATTCTTATTACTGTTTTTTCCAGAATGAAAATTTTATCTGTTTTTATTATTACTATTGTTTTGGCAGAGAGGGTGCAGAAGGAATGCTGAGAGATACTATAGAGCTGCAATGAAAAAGTACAGTTGTGTACACTTGCCATAAATGTAGATGTTCGAGTGCATTTACTGTTGCAGTCATCACTTGTGGATTATCCTTGCTGGGTAGCCCTCGGTCGACCCGAATACAAGAATAAAGGGTTTCCCTCCTGCATCGGCTGTTTGGTATCTGAAGCTGATGGCAGGTTGTCAGGGCTATAAAATGAAGCAGCCAACGTCATTACATCAGTCTTTCTTGCCCTCAGTAGGTAGGAGCCCCCAAGAAAGAGAAAAAAGGGGGATGGTGGGAGGGAAACTGGATGCAACTGTGAATACACTCGAACATCTACATTTATGGTAAGTGTACACAACTATTCTATGTTCTTCGGGTTCCTATCGCATGATCGAAAATTGTAAATGGCGAATGTGTATTGAGCATACCCGATTGGTCGAAATGTTGCGCGTGTAAAATGGAAATCGCCGTAGGGAATATTTTCCCTTTACTTCAATGCAGTGCAATCTTGGAGTAGGAATATTTAAGTAGGAGAGGTGTGGTGGGGGGTGCAGGGGGATTGCCCCCCTGCCTACAACGTTTGGTAAGTATAGTTTTTTATTTTTATTTTTTTTATTATATTTTCGAAATTTCAAACATCGCCCATATGGTGTTGATATAATATAGACCCTGTTCTTTGTGTTTCACTGTTGCAGTTATCACTTGTAGGAAGATTCCCAAAGCTGAAAAACAGAGTAGAGGGAAGGAGCAAAACTCCACGGTTGCACCGTTTCAAGGGGATGCCACGTGCCCTGCAGGACTGCAGATGCAAAGCCTGCCCTGGTTTTGAAGAGGGTAGCCAGCTGGTAGTGTTTGGTGAATGTGTAGATGGATGTCCAGGTAGCAGCTTCCAAAATATCCTTGGTTGGAACCTCTCTCAGGAAGACAATGGAAATATAGTCTGTCCTAGTAGAATGTGATCTGATGAATTTGGGAGGACTCTTTCCATGAAAGGAATAGCAGAAATGGATGCCATGAGAGATCCATTTAGATACGGTCTGTTTGGATATGGGTTTCCCCTCTGCCCCAAGACTGAAAGAGACCAGTAGCTGATCAGATTTTCTGAATGACTTGGTCCTATCCAGGTAATATCTCAATTGTCTGTGCACATCCAGGGTATGCAAAATTCTTTCCCCGGATTGGGAAAGAAGGTAGGGAGATGGATGGCCTGGTTGAGGGTAACATCTGAGACTGCCTTAGGCATAAAGGAGGGGTTGGTCCTAAGAGACACCCGTCAACATGGAAAATGATGAAGGGCTCAGTGGCCATAAGAGCATGAAGCTCAGAAAAGGATAACCCACAAGTGATGACTGCAACAGTGAAACATGACGAACATGTTAAGGTTCTATTACAAGTGATTTGAAAATTTACAACATGGTGCAGTAGTATGTCACTGAGAGGGAAGCTGGGGAAGAGGGAATTGTGTAAATTATACAGTTCTCGATTACTCTTACGCCATATATTTGGCTGAGTAGAAGTACCAAGGATGTTAAGAATCCACACTCAGGCTGATAACTTAGGACTAAATGTCTCTACCTGGGAAATTTTTGTCATGTACTGCTAATCTGTTCACAAATTAGATCATTGGGTTTTTGGTGAACAGAAACAGTTACTGACAAAGTTTAATACTATAGCAATCTGAAGTAGTTTCTTGGATGAGTAAGGTCACTCTTGTACATTTGTTCACAATCAATAACTGTTTCAAAGTGACAGAAAAAGTTGCTTTTTTTAAAGCTGTCTCGCTATGTTAAACTCCTTTAACATAGAGAGACAGTTTGTAAAAAGCAACGGAGATCTTGCTTTCTCCGTTGCTTTTTTCAAAATTGTCTCGCTATGTTAAATGGGTTTTACATAGCGAGACAGCTTTAAAAAAAGCAACGGAGATTTTTTAAAGCTGTCTTGCTATGTTAAACCCATTTAACATAGCAAAACAGTTTGTAAAAAGCAACGGAGATCTTTCTTTCTCTGTTGCTTTTGCCCACAGCTCTGATGTACTGCGTAGGCATGCTCAGTACATCAGAACTGCCGCAGAATACCAGACAGCTGCGGAAGGGCAGCAAGGAGGCATTATACAATGCCATTATTTAAGAAAAGTAATTTTGTTTTCTTAAATAATGTCATTGTATAATAGCAATAACCCACGATTCGCCCTTGTGACCAAACCACACCAACTGTGGGTAAATCCAGCATTACCCACACCCAGGCGTGGGTTATTGCTATATTAAACAAACTATTCTGAACATGCAATCAAATGCCATGTCCAATCCCTAGATCATGTCAAAAGACAGATTTGCATCAAATTGTCTATGTCATATTCTTTCTAACACAAAATAAACAGAGCCTGCACACTTTAACTTGTTCATTAGACAAAAGTACGATTTGTGGAGCATGGCTACTTTTTTGCTGGCATAACCCCTTAGACTAGAGCATGGAAAGCACTTTCATTTACGACAGAAAAGCTGGTGTAGATTTCATCCTTAAGCAAGACAGTAGAAAACTCTCACTGAGAATATTTTCCAGACAACCGAACACCACTGCATCATAACTAGTGAGATAAGCAGTGGCTCTTGGTACAGACTGCCCATAGGAGGTTCTGTGGCACATTTTCTTCTACAGTTAAACTAAAGCAGTGACAGATAAGGGATGTTCAACTAACAAACATATTTCATACCGAGGACAACAATGAAGGCAACTAATGATGGAGGGGGGGACAAAGCTCAAGACAACTTGTGGGTGTCATGTTGGACAAATTTATTTTGTCATACCTGAAGTCCCTCCACTCATTTCCATTTTGTAGTTTTCTATTAGCGGACCGGAGTTCCGCTGTGGCGAACCCTAACCGGGAAAAGCCGAAAGACGCAACAAAAGCAAGAACAAAAATTCTGACATTAAAGAAATGCCTTTTATGTAACACCTGCTGCTAGCATTCCCTGAAAAAATGTCAAGAGCCAAATATAATTTAAAATTAACAGGGAATGTTATTTTGTTGATTCAGGACAAACACGCTGTAAGAGTGCAGAGTTTTCAGATTATGTGCAGCTAAAGCAACTCTTCTTGCTATCACCAACTTCAGATAGTGAACAGCAAAGGAAAAAAAAATAAAACTGTAACACTGCCGTATGTTGCACATCAGACAGAAAATGCAGAATTAAGGGCATGGATTATCAGAACTACTCATGTTAATAGACACCTCATGTCTTCTTAATCTGGTCCTTCCTTGAAATGTTCATCTCCTTGATTCATCTGTGAAGTCTATTTTCATTAGTTTTCCTCCCTACTGTCAAGCTTTAACCAGCCTGTACTTTACATGTGCTGTTAGATGACAGGATAACTTGCTTGAGTTACTAATAATTCTAATCTTACTGATTTAAGACACTTTTGTTACTACTAGTGTTGATATTTTCAGGTTACAGTACCCTGGTATTTGATATTCATTAGTCCTAATTTGTATTTTGTAAATTACAACTGTCTGTATTTTACAGGTAGTTATGTAGTTATTAAGCAGTTGACTGAAAAGATAATTTGTAACCTACTCACTCCATTTTCCATTATTTCTTACTCACCATTTCTATAAGGGTTTGTGGAGCAAGACCAGGGCTGCATTTGCAAATTACCTAGCCATTCATCCAGACTGCATTACAAGAGGGTAAAGAACTACATAACATAATGGGAATGTCTGAGCCAAAAAGAGAAGAGTTTTTTTGCCGGATCTATCATGCCCAGCAGGTTTGATTTCTCTTACAGAGAAGATTAAGGTTTTTGGTTTTTGGTATAGGTGTTCATGGTGTTGTCGTTTTTTTTTTTTTTTTAATATGAAAAAGCTCACTCTGAACATGACATTTTGAAGATTTGGAGGCTGAGCAGTGGTCTCCCCAAGGAGTGTGTATGAGACAAAGAAGAGAGATACAGGTATAAGGCCCCTATATAGGTGATGGAACTCAGTCCCTTAATTTTTTACATGATGAAATGTTGGAGTCCTTCAAGCTGGATCCTATGTCTTAACAGGTGTACGCCAAAGGGAGCAATGTGTTCAATTATGGGCATAATAAGAAAGGAGAAAATGTGGTATAACAACATCCTGTGACTTGGGAGAAATACCTTTAGTAACCAAGTGGGCTAAATAGGAACTACTAACAACAGTGGCTACATGGTGGTGAAAGTTGAGCTCATTGTCTACAAATGTGCCCAGGATCCTGTTAAAGGAGGTGGATTTGATGGGGGGTTTCCATTTATGTTGAAGGAGAAAGGGTGGTCCCATCTGCCATGTGACATGATCCTATCCTTTTTTTGACATTTTGTTTGAGACTGTCATGACACCATTTGTATGTGTGTGGTTAGTCCTTACTGTAGAATCTGGGAGTGCCCAGGGGAATCGATGTTTGCTCCAAGTTTATAGTCATCAACAAACTTAATCAAGCAAAAGTCTGTAACATCAGCTTTGATGCCAGGGAAGTAAATGCCAAATGAAATGGCCCCAGTACCGAGCCCTAGGAGGAACATACCACTAGTAATGAGTCACTTTGAGAAAAATGTGCCTCAGATCTTAATTTGCTGGTGGACTGAGACATTTCTTTCTATTCAGTAGGTAATATATGGGTTTATCTGTTAAGCTGGTCAAGGCAAACTGTATGTACACTCTCCTTCCCTCATCTAATGTCTCAGTGACTTTTTCATGGTCAGTCAGGATGAGCAGACAGAATCTAACATTCAAAACGATGCATGCGGACACTTATTTTAAACAAAAAACAAAGGTCATCTCACACCTTAAGACATGAGTTCTGAGAGGGGTGGCATAACAGCACTCACTGAGAATGCAGAATATAGATGGATTTCTAGGTTGTGGGTGGATAAATCAAGCTGTGTCTTTAAAGCCAGTTTTGAAGTTAAGGTATTAAGGTATACAAAAAGGATGATTTCCTTTTAAATAAGTTTCATTTGTTGCCTTGTCGGAACATGGGCTAAATTCTTGGCTAGGCTTGTAAGGACCTCAGGGCCAATAGCCTAGTAATTTCTTATGATTCTATCTAGGTTTATTGGTTATTTGTGTCGGTGACATGTGACTTTTTAAATGTATTTACATACTATGTTAAATGGAGTTTTTGCTGAAGCCTGAGGAAGCACTTTTTATGTGTGAAAACTTTCTTTTTGTTGGTTTTATTTAGCTCTCATTAAATTATTATTTACTGCAGTCGTCCTCTGCTGTACTTTGTTTTCTTGATCTTATAAAATGTACATACTAAGCCAATTCTTAATGAAAACTGAAAAAGTTGAGTTTCTACACAAAGGTTAACAATGCAATAAGGCAGATCTCTGCCCTTTATGTTGAATTCCATACACAATTTTTATGACGCTAAATATAAACAGCACTAACTTGTTCATGTGTAACATCTTCCAGAATAAACAAGTAATAAATGCAGGTTACTGCCCAACTTGGTCCACTTTAAACCTACTTAGAGCAGGCTGCAGCTGTTTCCCAGCTGTTTTCTCGGTGTGGCTCTGTCTGCAGCTTCAGTGCAACAACTAAAGTGAAGTGCCAATCCCTAATGGCAGGCAACACAACAGACACTTTGATTTCTCATATAGGACAAAACAATGGCCACATTACAGTTTCATGCTACTCTAAGCCTTTGGTCATCAGTACAATATAAATGTATGACACTCAAAGGAGACGGGCAGCAAAGTACATCAGCAGTATGGATTTTAACAGGACGGAACAGAAGAAAGGCATTTATTTTGAATTCTACACAAACAACATTCAGAAACAATTAGCATGTAACATTACAAGAAATGGTTGCTGAGCAGAGAGGGTCAGACACAAGTAGTGCAAATGTGCTAGAGAAAAAGTAATGTAGTGTTCGTGGTATGCAAATGACTGCATAATGACATACAAGGGCTGAATATTGGAAGCTCGAAGGCTGAGAACCGCGAACGCCATAACCTCGAACTCAGAAGTTCGAAGACTGAAAATAGCAAAGCCGCGGAATATCGAATTCTTTCCCAGGAAAAGGATTCAGTGGGCCGTTTCTATGGCTTCGCTATTTCTTCCACTGTGGTGTGATCTCAGAGTTGGTATATTTAAGTAGGGGGTGTGGGGGGCACATCCCCCCCACATTAGAATTAGTTTGTAGTGTTCATGTGTTTCGCGTTTTATACTGGAACAGTGATTTTTTTTCCCTGGGAAAAAAAAATCACTGCTCTCAGTCTTCAGAGTTCTAAGCGTTCGAGGTTATGGGTTCGATGTTATCACATTTGGAGTTTTTACACTTCGATTATGTGATACAGACCCCATACAAGTGAGTGCCATCTTGCTAACGAAAGTCATCATGTTTATTCAGAGAGACACAAATTTAGCATGAAGAGCCACGTTGCTGACCTATTCTAAATGCCAGGATTTCTCAGTGTACAGGAACATCATTCATACTATTATACCTGGAGCACCAGCATCCCTAGCTGAAAAGGAAGTATTAGTGACTGCTCTCAGAACCATTACCAACAAATGCTGCATGTCATCACTGTCCACATCATAGATGGGTCCACCAGTGGTTGACATACTATCACCTCTATGATCAGAAAGAGCATGGTCATCCACTACCATGTAGACAGTAACATTACACTAAAATTAAAACACATAATATCAATGGGGATGTGTAAACTGCGTACCCAGCGGACATGTAGTTTTTGAACAACATTAACTTTGTTTGCTATGAGGAACTTTCAGCACTCAACAGAGGACACATTAGGAGTTGCACAGGTACCAGCCTCATGGATCCTGCACCAGTTCCCTGACACGATGCTGTAGCATGCCAGGGAGCATATACACCTTCCAAAGACAGTAGCAGAGGAGCTACCACTTTGTAGTGGCCCATTTCTTTGAAGTCCTGGGAGCCACTGATAGCACTCACACTGCCATCAAGGCCCTACTTGCTCCACATGGCATATGGTATATTAACCAGAAAGGCTTCCCCCAGCAGTCAGGCTGTATACAATGCATAGAGTATTATATACAAGGTGTTTTTACCTCTTCTAGGAAATGCCCACGATTCCCACATCTGGCACACATGACTTCTACCAGCATTTAATGCAGGGTGACTTCACACAGAGTCATCTAGTTGGTAGGTACACATTGCAAGTTACACAGGGTGGGATAAGTTGGCCCCATTGACACAGGCAGGAGGCCACTCATAATGATGTCCATTCTTGTGTGTTGCAGGTGATGCAGAACGTATCTTGGAACCATAGCTGATTACCTCCCCCCAAACCCTCAGAACATGGTTGAGATGACATACAACAAAGCACATTCACAGACGTGGAACACTGTCAATGTGTTTGGACTGCTTAAGGCATGCTTCCACAATCTGGACAAATCTAATACTACACTGCATGCTGCACAAGAGACCTGCTATCAGTTACTGCAAATGTGTACCATATTATACAGTATGGCACCTCAGGAACAGTGGCAACTTAGGAACATCACTGTACAATCTGACAGATATTGCAACAGCACAGGAGGACTCAGATGCAGAGTCACTGGAAGAACTAGCTGCAGTGGTACCCCATGCAAAGTGAAAACAGGCACAATATGGTGTGGCACTGGTCAAGAGGCAGCATCTGGTCCACAACTATGAGCCATGAAAAGGACAACACAGAATAAAACTGTTGTGTGCATTAACACACCCAGCCTATGAACTACAGTACATTAAATGGTCATACTGTGCATCAGATATTACTTTAACCATAAAGGTCGCAGAAATGTGAAAGACACAGTAATGATGATTTGCAGATGTGGGGCTGGGTACAGTGACAGGTGACAGCAATGCTACCAAAGGTGAATGGGTCATGAAAGGTTAATGTGGCAGCCATATAGGTAGGTAGCACATGACACTACCTTGAATGGGAATCCATTATGTTCATTCATACTGCTTGCATTTTTGTGCATTCTGTTAACCTGAGGTTTTAAACAGTAACCCACTTCAAGTTTTTTACATAGTGTGTCTTTGCCATTTAGCACAGGTTCTTGTACCAGACCACTCACCTGGTTTACAAATGTAAAATAAATAAGGTACACAGCAAGACAGTCAAAACACGTGAGAAGTTTGTTTATACTGATCAGCAGCTGGCAACACAAAGTAAAGGCAAGAAAGAAAAATTTAAGTATCAATTTCTGAAGGTGAGGAAAGAGTAGACTTAGGAATTTATTGTAATAAAAACGGCAGTCTAGATTTTATTTTCAAATAATTTGTTTGGAGTCAGGACAACTTATCAGGTGCCATTAACATCAGTGAAAATATGGTAAACTAAGAATAATCTTACTACTGTTTTAGATTTGGGATGAAAAGGAATCAGCTTTATGCCAACTGAGAAAATGTTGTAGTGTGGGAAGACAACAGATTTTTATACATCATGATTTTTCTGAAGTCCCCTGCAGCAGAAGGAACACTTTAGCTCTTCCTAGGTGGTAGACCCTCCAACTTCTGTTGAAGTATAGAATGCATGGTAAGAAAGGGTTGATCAAGACAGAAACAGGAGTCTACATGTGCTGAATTGCTGTTTGGCGAAGGCCTGGGATGACTTATTTATCTACTTGACTGAAATGATAGACTGGCAAACTGTCACAGACGATATCGCTTGCACAACGAGATAAATATACCAAGAATGGAGCTTTGCTATTTGCAACAATGAAAACACATTTGTATCTGCTTAGCAACGTGTTTCATTAGGGAATAGTATAGGACTTACAATTTAGAAATAAACAGGAAAGTTACTGAGGAACTTTAAATGAGTTTTTATTGCCTTTAATCAAGTTATTATTACTAGCGTCACATACACATTCTTTTATTCATACAATGAGCAACAACGTACAGTGAATATCTGTTAAAATTGATTTAGGGCATTAATGAGTATGATAAATACTAGGCAGAAGCATATGAAAGAATATGGATGGAATTTGCCTGAAGTCCACATTGCCAGTGTTCTAAGTACTTTGTTTTCATACCAAATAAAAATTACGTATGCTGAAGATGTCCTTCAGTGGTGACTGATAATGGGAAAGACAAAGTGCAGATGCCTACAGTGTTAGAAATTATATATAAAACATTATTAGTAATACGACTATTTTCCTAAATCACAAATCACTTGTCTTGTCATACCATGGCAAGATTACCAAGTTATTATTTGCTAGGTTGATCGTAGGCTGTTTAAGACTATATCAACGTTTTTAGAATACATATGCTTAGAATGTCTTACTAACCTGTTTGAGGATAAAGTAATTAAGTGTATGGAATCCAGAAAAGGAAGGGGGGGCTTGTGTTTAATGGCAAAAAAGTTTAGCATTGAATTAGGAGCCCACCCAGAAAACAAAATAATGTAATGTGTATATGAGTATAATACAAAGATACTACAGAACATCTTTAATGAACACTATTTATGCACTAATGAACTTATCAAGTGAAAGGTTTAAGATCCAAATTGGTGTAGTATGATTAGCTAATGACACATATTCTCTGCTTTTCCAAAAAAAAACAAAGAAGGTTAAAGGTAGCTGTAGAAATATGAGAAGAAACTGGGATCAGTGGTTCGCAAGTAGGGGACTAGAGGTTGAAAATTTCTTGAATCCCCCTAAATTAAGATTAACATAATTTAAAAGATGTTTACTGCAGAAGCATATCATTCAGGTGAATAATAATGAAATTATCAAAATAAAATGCACCAAGGCTGAAGTGAAGATATGTAACTAGAAACAAAAAAACACTCCACCACAGCACAAGAGGACCACAGATTGAAGTTTTTAGTGCAGTATCAGTTTATTAGTTGCTATTCGTCACAAGACTTCTTCAGTAACAAATTGAAAAATGAAGTCTTGTGACGAATAGCGACTAATAAACTAAAACTTCAATCTGTGGTCCTGTCATGCTGTGGTGGAGTGTTTTTTGGTTTCTAATAATGAAATTATAT